>NC_134486.1:396138731-396431231 GCF_040206685.1 Ascaphus truei
CACACTCACAGACACACAGGCACACTGACAGACACACAGGCACACTCACAGACACACAGGCACACAGGCAGACACACAGGCACACAGGCACACTCACAGACACACAGGCACACTCACAGACACACAGAAACACTCACAGACACACAGGCACACTCACAGACACACTCACAGACACACAGGCACACTCACAGACACACAGGCACACTGACAGACACACAGGCACACTGACAGACACACAGACACACAGGCACACTCACAGACACACAGGCACACTGACAGACACACAGGCACACTCACAGACACACAGGCACACTGACAGACACACAGGCACACTGACAGACACACAGGCACACTCACAGACACACAGGCACACTGACAGACACACAGGCACACTCACAGACACACAGGCACACTCACAGGCACACAGTCTGTCACTCACACACTCACCGGGTCACACGTGGCAGCAGTGGGCCCTCTCCAAGACATGGGACACACAGCGCAGCGTGGGCCTCAGCAGCAGCAGCAGCAGCAGCAGGTCCCCCCAGGTTCCCCCCCCCCCCCGAAGCGGCCGACGCCGCAGCACACTCCCCGGACACCCCCGGGCAGCAAGCGAGTGTCGGGGGCAGGTGACTAGGGGGAGATCATGGGCAGGAGGTGGACTGGCGCAGGAGGCGCGCACGGGGGAAGCTGGGTTGGCACTTCCCCCTCCGTCCCACGTGGGGACCGGAGGGTGCGGGGGGGCTGGATCGCGCGCTTGTTTCGGGCTTCCCCCTCCGTCCCACGTGGGGAGCGGAGGGTGCGGGGGGGCTGGATCGCGCGCTTGTTTTGGGCTTCCCCCTCCGTCCCACGTGGGGAGCGGAGGGGGGAGGGTGTGGGGGCTGGATCGCGCGCGGTGCTTGTTTTGGGCTTCCCCCTCCGTCCCACTTGGGGAGCGGAGGGGGGGGGCTGGGTTGCGCGCGGGGCTTGGTTTGGGCTTCCCCCTCCGTCCCACGTGGGGAGTGGGGGGGGGAGGGATGCGGGGGAGTCTGGGTTGCTGGGGGGAACAGGCAGCGCAAATGGCAGGACACTCTGCTTGCCCTGTGCACGCGCGCCGGGACCACAGGATTTGCCGCCATTTTTTTTAACTTTTTTTTAACCCAATCAGGGAGGGGGATTATTTATTTATTTATTTAAAAAAAAAAAATTGGCACGAGCAGGGGAATTCATTGAGCTGCAGCACGGGTCGCCAGCTGCCTAAATCCACTCGCAACGGGCGACAGGTTATCATTATTTGTCGAGCACTGTATATATATATATCTATCTATATAGATATATATATAGATATATATACACATATATACATATATATACATATATATACATATATATACATATATACATATATATATACACACATATATATATATACCTGTAATAACCTATTGAATGGAATGCTATATTGTATGAATTTACAAGTCTGACATTTCTTTCCCCACACAGAGACAATGACTAACCAAGAAAAGTGTCTTGCATTGAAGGGGAATTGCCAGAGTCGGTGCAGTGTTGACGAGGCTGCCATCGGACCCTGCAACCCTCCATCCATCTGTTGTTGGCAGAGAACCTAGAAATAATTACCTGAGAGAGACCACGGCAGATTATCCTGTAGATTATTATATTTGCAGTGGGAGCCTTCCAGCTCTCTGAAAATGTGTAATACTGCCAATAAAACAGTGGTTATTCATAGGTATATATACATAGAGTACTCCTTTCCAGTTCACGCTCAACCTAAAGGCACAACTGCGAGATGCCGTGAATAAACAACACACAATATGAATAATGCTATAATAAAGGATAAATTAACAAATAAGAAATATAAGTGCACATAAAGGACAAGAATGTCATATAAAGTCAAACCATGAATGGTTTCACATCATTGGAGAGGTGGAGACAGAAATATTGCTTTGAGGAAGAGAGAGAATTTCTGGATTTTCACTCTGAAATCACTTGTACCATCAGGTTTAAATGTGGATTTTGAGCTAAGTGCTTTCCTTTAGAATTGTGTTACTTGTATATGTATACCTCCCATTTGATAATATATATGGGTGTGTATGGAATAAGTAATGACAAGCTTTCAAGTTTAAACATGTATGAGATAGGGTCTTGCTAACGTATATTACTGTTATATTCTGTACTGACTCTGTGTTTTTTCTTGTCTTTGAGATTCATCTATCGTTGTTTTTTTTCATCTGAGAGATAATGGGGATATATTTTAATATTTTATTAGTCATATGTGTAGTATTCTATAATATGTATTGTATGTGTAAATTCAGTATAATTCTATAATAGTTAACACACGATGTTTCACACCGCTCACTGTAAATTCAACAATATTAAATAATTATACTTTTCAAGTGTTAAATAACACAAATGAGTGCTACCTATGTACAGAGGTTAATCGTTTTAACAGTTGAATGATCACGTGATATAGTCACTAGAACATTCAGAGAGGTACATTTAGGGTGCACATCACAATAGACATTTTTAATTTTATCATAGCTTTAGTGAAAAAACCAAGGTGAATAAGTGAAAAATAAAATAATAATAAAATATTATTAAAACACGTTGAGCTGATGTTAGAGATCACAAGCAGCAGCACTAGTAAATAACATAGTGTTTTGCTAGATTTCAGCTGTATTGCGCCAATCACTGGATGACCTCCTGCCTGATATAATGAATCACAGATGAGACCCAACTTGCAAAGTGTGATCACAATTAGAAACAGCTAGAGGAGCGTCAACATAGACATAATATACATATAACTGTGTATTGCTACAATAAAAGCCAGCCGTGGGAGCAGGGATAGTATACACAATTGGTTACACAATAGTGAAGGGGATTCCCTGCAGCTAGTCTAACATATAAACGCTGCTTGCTTACTGGACTCCCAGTACGTGTTGAGAGCGATGTTGGAGCTCTGCTACTTGCAAGCACCCCACTACTGAGGTAGCCCTAGTACCACTCATGTTAGATCCAGGTCTCAAACGGGCATGGATATGTATGTTAACATTGTGTGAAATGTATTAATGTATGCACATGTTAATGTAGCCTAGCCTAGCCTCTGGCCGCTACTTATTTTCCTTGGCCCTACCAGTAAAAGTCCTGTTAGGTGCCGGCAATGGATGAGTTAATTCCTTCAGACAGGCCTTGTTTGATATTGCAGTCATAGATGCAGTATCTGTATCTAAGGGCGGGCCTAGCAACAGCCAGAAAGTATCAGCCTGAGGGGAGGCAACGTGGATGGGCCTCAAGCCTTGAAGTGAACTTCTTAGGAGAAGCCAGGAAAGTGATGTACCTTCTGTGTAAGGTCTCAACCAATGCAATAAATACTATGGAACCATATAAAAGTGTAATTCACTGTCTTGGGATATGGAAAGGTGTCAGCCAGGACCATCCTACCATAACAGGATCTTCGCTGACTGGAGGCTCTTCCAATGAATAAAAGTACCCTGTGAACCTGTCCTGATTCCCCACACCACCGCGGAAATGCTCAGCCTTCCTGTTACTCACAGGTACGCACCACATCGCATAGAACATATAGTAGCAGGATCTAATCTCACTTAGGGTGGGGGTAAAGGGGCTACAAACATGTACACACATTTCTTCAAACAGGTATGACTGGTCTGATTTCCATCTAACAACTGAAGGAACATTAATCAAATGAACATCTTACTGGTATGAGCTGAATAGGCAGACCCCTCCCTTAATTGTTAGTCAAGTGAATGTGTTTACGTCTATAAGGCAGTCTCTCTTGGCTGTGAGCCATATGGCTGTGCAACATTTTAAAGTGTAACATTGAAAGTGTCTGGAGTTCATTTTGGAGTTGAAATTGGAGGTGAAGATTGGAGGAAAATCTGGACTCGGCACAACAACAACAACTCTGCAGCTGTGATAATTGATTTTTTAAATGCTATGATTCTTTGTACTCTTCCTATCCTCCAGTACCTGGACTGTCTCCTCCTGCATCTCACTATGCCGTCCCTATTGCTTTTTTTGCTTACTGTCTCCTCACTACAGTACTTAGGGGCCTATGCAGATACGTTTTGACTTAGTAAATCTCCAAGTGCTCAAAATCTCAAAATTTTGGCGAATTTAATACAACATATGCAGAGAGGTTATATGCCGCGACAGTAACCGGGCGCGCGCCGGGGTGTCCCGTAAGCGCGCCGAAGCCTCGGAGGAGCGGTCCTCCGATCGGGGCTTCCCCCTCCCCTCTCCGGGTCCGCCGGGTCCCCCGGAACCCCCCACCGCCATCCCCCACATCGCGGGACACCAGGGCTCCCTGAGGGAGCCCTGGGCACGCGCGCATGGGGCGCAGGCACCCGATGAAGCATGACCGCGCATCGGTGACGCGCAGCACGCCGAGGGGATTTGGCTAGCAAGCCGGGAAATCTCCCGGCTTGCGGAACTAGCCCAATTAGAATTAAACGTGTCGCCACTGTATGAATCCATCTTGGATTATGAGGACTTGATGCTAAAAGGTAAGTATTGGCATCTACCTTTTTGTAAAAGGTTTTTGTTTCGATTGATCCTTTCTCTATAAATAGAGTTAGGTCTAGAAAATCAATAATTAATGGACTAGAGTTGAAAGCAAATTTAAGATTCAAGTTTTTGGTGTTTAGGTATTGTTGGAATTTCACGAGATCCTCCTCGCTCCCCCCCAGATACACAGCACATCGTCGATATAACGTTTCCATAGCACAAGTCTGCCCCGAATGGGTTGTGGGACAGGATATAATCCTCCTCCCACATACCCATAAAAATATTAGCATAACAAAGGGCAAACCTGGTGCCCATTGTGGTGCAGCATATCTGGAGGTAGAAGTTGTTATCATAATTGAAGAAATTGTGAGTGAGAATATATCTTATTCCTTCTAGTACGATTTTTTTTTTTTAAATCCTGACTCTAGGCTATCATCTTGATCTAGTACCCTCCTAATCGCCTCGACACCCAACTCATGGTCTATGACGGTATACACTGAGGTCACGTCACACGTGACCCATGTATAGTGATCCTCCCATTTTACATCTTTAATGATATTAAGAACATGAGTGGTATCGCGGAGATACGAGGGTATCTGAGCAACATATTTTTGTAGAGTGAAGTCTATAAATTGGGATAGATTGGATGACAGTGATTTAATCCCAGATATAATGGGCGGCTGGGGGATTCCAAAGATCCTTATGTATCTTTGGAATGAAGTAGAAAATTGGAATCCTAGGTTGTTGAACATCCAAGAATTCCAATTCTTCCTTGGAGATGACTCCATCTGTAAAACCTTGTTGTAGATATTCATTCAATATATTTTTGAAGCTAACAGATGGATTACATTCCAGTTTTTGGTAAGTGTCTAGATTACTCAGGATCCTCATGGATTCGTTCCTATAATAGGACGAATCCATGATGACAATCCCCCTTCCCTTATCTGCGGATTTTATCATGACTTGAGTATTGCTCTCCAATCCTTTATTGGCTTCCTTCTCTAATTTGCTTAAATTATGATTTTTTTGATTGATTTTTAAAAACTCATTTGCTGCTTTTTCCATATCCTTAATCACTAATTCAGCAAAAGTATCTAGAAAGTTGCCCTTTACATGTTTTGGATAAAAAACAGAGGGTTTTTTGAATTGTGTTCTTGGAGTGGGATTAGTATCAATTTTAGTATTATCCTGCTGGATTGCTTCCCTACTGACAGCATCTTTCATGAAGTACTTTTTTAGAGTAAGATGTCTCACAAATTTATGAGTGTCAATATATAAATTAAACATATTGGGTCCCTGTGAGGGAGCGAAATTAAGACCCTTCGATAGGACCCTATCTTCAACCTCAGTGGTTTGATAACCACTAATGTTGAATACATTACTGACCCCTACTGTTGGTTCCCTTATTCTGGCTTTTTTCTCTTTCCTCCTCTTTTTCCTCTGAATCCTCTGTTCTTTTCTGCCTTGTGGAGCGAGGTGTGCCTTGTCTCCCTATAAGATTTTCTGTCTCGCTGTTCCTCCTTGGAGGGAAGTCGTACTCCCTGTCGTGATCTAAAAAAGACAATGGAAATTGATTGGTTTCATGATTCCTTGGTGGTGCATTGTATGGTCTAAAATCATTTTTTGGTCTAAATACATTATTATCATGACCCCTATGCCCATCATGATAATATTCTCGATGGTCATATCTACCATGACCATCTGAATAACCGCCATGTGGTTGACCATGATATCTAGGGTAATCACTTCTAAATGAACATGTGGTCTAGTACCAAGGTAAGGGTGAGATTGTACAGCCATCTTTTTGTTTGACACTTTAGTTGTTTTACTTGTGTCTTTTTTTATATCCTTTTTAGGTGTAACTACTTTATTTTTAGGGGTAGACTTCTCTTCCGAGCTGGAAGCCTCTTCTGTAATTAAGACTTTCTTTTCTGATTTCCAATCTCTTTGTTTATTTTGTTCATAATCCTTTCTGTCTCTTATAAACTTTTTTGGTTTGGAATTGATAACTTCCTTTTCTAATTTTTCTATTCCCTGTGTGATCTTTTCATCTAGAGTTCAGAGAATATCTCTAGTTTGTCTTGGATTTCTAGAATCTCTTTATCCAGAATATCTAGGGATTTGGTCCTATATTGGATTGATAATGTAATCAGTCCAAAAGCACATGTATCAAGGATGTAATTCCACTCCTTTAAGAACTCCTCGTTCTCGGTTTCTAGTCCTCTTGGTATCCTTTTGTGTTCGATATATTTCTTAAGTGCTACAATTTCCCAAATTTGCCTCATTTCTTGTGTGAGGAGTTTTTCTACTTTATTAAAAAGAGTGTCTAAATTTTCAGTGTCTACATCTATATTCTCCACCTCTGCCTCATCGGCAAAGATGGTTTCTATGTTGCAACTACGAAGTGCACGATTAGGAAAACGTGACATGATAAGTTTGTGAAATGGTCGGCAGCTGATATGGTGAAATGGAGAACAATAGTGAAAGAAAGAAGAACCTAAATATATACTAAGCGCTCAACCTATTTGCATAACGTGATAATCAACAAACATAAATGCAAATCAGTGTAAGATAACAAATAGAATGTAGAATTTATAAAATTGTGTTATGGTATCACACCATTGGCATTTTTTTACCATTTTTATGCATCTTCCGTGACTATGATTGATCCATGTGGAGAGGGCTATTACCGTCTGAAGACCCACTGCTATCCAGTCCCATACACCAGAGTACAAGCTAAAGATACCTTTCAAGGCTTTTTACTATCTACTTTCATGTAAGTAGTTAGCAGCTGAGTGGGTGTGATCTCCAGTATCAGAGAGTTCTGCGCAATGGTTCTTTTGTTTCGTCTGATTTCAGATACACATTTACCAGCAAAGAATTTCTGAAAGACCGTCTGTGAGATCTACGAACTGTTTCTCCATTCAGAGAATTGGGAACTTACCCATCAGGTTTATTATACCTGGTAGTGCGCCAAGGACTTTTTCTCTTTGTGTGCTATATTGTCTCTAGCCTCATGGATAGGCTTGTTGTATATCCTTAGGCAGCCACCCCCGCATTCACTCTTGGTTGACTGTGGGGTCTCTTTGCAACATTGGTTTATCCTTACACATTTAGGGTCAATCAATTTCACAATCTATTTGTTATCTTACACTGATTTGCATTTATGTTTGTTGATTATCACGTTATGCAAATAGGTTGAGCGCTTAGTATATGTTTAGGTTCTTCTTTCTTTCACTATTGACTGAGCCAACTGTGCTGAAGCAGGGATATCCTTGAAACCTGACCTGTTGGTGGCCCTTGAGGACGGGAGTTGGCCACTCCTGCTCTAGAGGTTATTGAGCGACAATATTGAAACAAAAGGTAAAGTGGCTGCTGATTGTGGGAAGGGGTAAAGCCCAACAGCTCATCCCTTTAATGCAGCAGTCCACGCTGCCAGTCTTAAAAAATTCCCTTTAATATATGAATCAACACAATGATAAGTAATCATCTAAGTTGCTACGTTACAGTTAAACATTGTTACATTATAATACATTACAAATGTAATTCAGAGTTGGTTATGTAGCACCCTTGCTAATATCGTCCCCGTGCTCCGTATGTCAGCCCTGGTAAGCTACAGGCACTGTCAGGGTTAACTAGTCCCAGGCTAAGCAGGTGAGAACATCCCCAGGTTTGTTATTATGTTGCACTTTCAGGATATGCGGTTTGGCAGATGGCATAGTCATATGCTAGGGTGAATGGACATGTGACGTGTTAGACATGTTAAGTCTCTCAGGTATGCCAATCCACCCCTCCTGCATCTCACATAATTTTCCCCCTCTGCATCTCACATCACCCTCTGCCTGCTCACAGCTCCCCATATCTTCCCCTCACATCTCATTTTTTTCCCCGACACTTTTTTTTTACACGGGCACGGTTGTGCAAGGGGCCTGGGCGTCCGGGCCCCCTGACTCATGGGGCCGGGATGCCAACCCTGGCAGACCCCCCTGTTGGCGGGCCTGTGTACACCCTATCTCTGGTTGCCAGGCGGGATAGAGGTGTTACATCTAAAAAAAAAAATGCTACATGTATTTTCTTATGGTGCAGAACTGATTTATTTAAAAAAAAAAAAACACACACGTAGGATATTGCTTGGGCTGCAGCTTTAAGGTGGAAGGTGGGGATGTTAGGAGGTGTTGATGTAGCTAGGGACTCCCTTTGGCACAAAACACTCAATAATGAGGCTTTGTCTGAATCTCACACAGAGATAGATATTATTAGCACCTCCCCACACAGGGTGAGTGACTTATGCTGCACCTTTGGTAGTATGTATATGTAGTATGTATGTTCTGTGATACAGTTGGGAATCGACAACAGGTGGATAACGGAGGATACAGGGAAATTCCTTCAACAGCAATTCCCGATCACTCCGGTTCTATACATACTACCAAAGGTGCATAAGTCACTCACCCTGCCACCCGAGAGACCCATCATTTCAGCGAGGGGTTCTTTGTGCCATCCCCTATCCCAGTATGTCGACATCTACCTGCAGCCTTTGGTGGTCAAGATATCTATTTTCATCAAAGACACCACTGACTTTATTAGCAGGCTAACAGAAGTAAGGGTGGATTTGAATGACATTCTGCTAGTAACGATGGATGTTTCTAGTCTTTACACGAACATCGCCCACAAGGAGGGAATGGAGGCCATCACGGACCATCTGAACAAGTGTAAGGATTATTCTGGACCGTCGGTGGAGTTCCTATTGCTTTTGATTGAAATTGTGTTGCACAAGAACTTTTTTAAATTTAAAACTAATTTTTATCTCCAACTGAAGGACACAGCAATGGGGTCTAATATGACCCCATCATATGCGAACCTATATATGGATCAATATGAGCAGACGCATATCTTAAATAATTCACCTCTATCACATCATATTATTAAATATATGAGGTACATTGATGATATCTTTATGCTGTGGGGTGGCACAGAGGGGGAACTATTGCTGTTCCTGGACAATTTGTACAACATCCTGTCCAATATTTGATTTACCATGACACATAGTGCCAGTGAAGTGGTCATTCTAGCTCATTCCTTTAATGGAGCAGTCCAAGCTGCCAGTCTATAAAAAACAAAATCCCTTTAATATGTAAATTAACACAATCCACACAACGATAAGTAATAATCTAAGTTGCTACGTTACAGTTAAACATTGTTACATTATAATACATTACAAATGTAATTCAGAGTTGTTTATGTAGCACCCTTGCTAATATCGTCCCCGTGCTCTGCTTGTCAGCCCTGTTAAGCTACTGGCACTGTCAGTGTTAACTAGTCACCAGGCTAAGCAGGTGAGAACATCCCCAGGTATGTTATTATGTTGCACTTTCAGGATATGCGGTTTGGCAGATGGCAGTCATATGCTTGGGTGAATGGACATGTGATAGATATTATTAACACCTCCCCACACAATCCCTCACAAACACTCAGAGGTTCTACAGATACAAGCATCTTGGAGAGACAGAATAGCTACAGGGATTATCTTGTCTTCTTAGAAGCTGCCTGCACCATGCAAGTACTGTGGCTTGTATTTCTTTGTTTCTTCTGTCAAAGTGCTTCAGGTAAGAGAACTAGGGCTGTCTGTAGGATGATGTAAGAGTCCATCACTTTATAAAAAAATAAGGCTTTCCCTGATGACGTAAGCTTGTTTTACGAAAAACATTGGATTGATACCACGGGTGGTCTATGTGTATTGGTGTTCCTTTTATCGTTTGCTCCCTCTTAACGGCGATTAGCTGTAGCTACCTTACACCTGAGCGCTGTCATCGGCGCATACGGCAGCACGTCTCCCGCCACAGTGCCTCGCGACTTAGCGGTTGCGCTGCTGTTCATTGCCGTTGTTCTATAGGCGAGTCTGCATTTAGCTGTAGCCTAGAGTGGCGCCCTACGATTTAAGATGATTGCCTGCTTTATCTCCCACATCACAATGTGTGTACATATAGCAACTATAAGTGGAATCTGATCCTGTGCAGTTCTCTATCTGTGTTAAGCTTCCCCACCCGGCAGCTTCTGCAGCATGACGGTGGTGTGATAGCTAACACGTACTGCTATACAGGTCAGTCCCAGAGCTATTTGTCTGCACTGAGTGTGGTTGATGCTGGATATGTATAATACGTCTTCCTCTTGTCTAAATAACACATTGTTAAATCCCTGTGTTAACTATAATTTATTTATAAAATGTTTTACCAGGAAATAATACATTGCGAGTTACCTCTCATTTTCTAGGAGGCACAGTTCTGATGACAAATCCATGGTTACATTAAGTGGACAGTGTTATACATTACGTAAAGTCATTGCATGAGCAGTTTAACATATTTTATCTTTTAGGCGTATGTAATAGACCAGATTAGGGTGTGAGACAGCTTTAGTTTTGAAAGAAGTTAGACTGGTGGTGGCTGTGAGAGTCTCCGGTAGAATGTTTCAAGTGTAAGGTGCACGGTAAGAGAAGGAGGAGTGGGCGGATACTTTGTTGAACAGTGGAACCGCGAACAATCGTTTGGAGTCAGATCTCAGATGATAAGTGCTGCATGTGGTAGGGGTAAGGAGCTTGTTCAGATATATGGGTAACTTGCCCAGAAAGTATTTGAAGGCAAGGCAGGAAAGATTAACTTTGCGCCTAGACTCAAGTGATGACCAATCTAGTTCTTTGAGCATTTTGCGGTGTTCTGTGTTGTAGTTACACTAGAGGAGAAAGTGGCATATTGAATTGTAGAGGGTGTCTAGTTTGCTAAGGTGAGTTTGGGCTGCTGTAACATATACTGTACTATGTCCCCGTAGTCTATAATTGATATTAGCATCTGCTGTGCGATACACTATCTGACCACCGGGCTATGGGAGGATTTGTTCTTATAATGTACATTTAGTTTGGCATAGGTTTTGGATTCAAGGATATCAATGTGCAAACCAAATGTTAAATAGTAGTCAAACATTATGACCAATATACTTAAAACTAGTAACAGGGGCGAGGTTGGAATTAGCATTGGTTTTGAGCTGAAGCTCATTCATTGGAAGCTTTAGAAATGGAGCCTTAGTCCCAAATACCATTGTTACAGTCTTGTCAAGGTTTCAATACAGGTTGTTTTTGGAAATTCAATTGTCTCTGTGGAAATTTGCACCAATTTTGCATATCGTTAGCACTAACGTCTGGTTTAGCTAATGCAAGGGACCATTACGGCTGAAAACAGCACTTAACACTGCGTTAGTGAGGTTTTTTTTATAATCCTATTTATTGTGCTTTTTTTTTTTACTTCCAAGAGGGGACCTATACAGTATGAGGACAACTTGTCCTGATAAAAGTTCCAACTTGGACTAAAACTTTGATCATTTATTAAAACTATGTAGCTTATTAGACAAGATCTGTGTGCTTGCATATTACTTTTAATATATATATAAATATATATATATATATATATATATATATATATAACAATTAGACATAGGGCGCAACAATGTAGACCATTTGCAGATAACTGTGTATGTGAGTATAAACAATCATGGAGGTCCTGGATAGTAAAGATACATATAAGTCCCTGTTCTGACAGATCCTGGGAGTAACAGAAAAGAACCAATATAGGGAAGTACTGTTTGGATAAAAGTTTATGTGCAAATGAAAAGTGGCTACTTATAATGCAGCAGATACAATCAGCATTGGGGGTGTACGCCACCACACAGGGAATCAGATGGAAGATCTCAGCGCCTGCCTCTCCCCTCCGGTGCATCTGTGTACCGCTGCTCTGCTTCAGAAGCAAAGTCTCGCGATGGTTTCTACTAATCCCGTTCCAGTGACATCAGAGGGTAGTGGAAAATCCCTAAACGGTCCAAGTCCCACAGCTGTTTTTTCTCTCTCCTCTGAAGTTCTAAGCCACTTATTCTCAGCACTAGAAATGATCAGTGTAGTAATGTGCTACAGGTATACCTCACTATAAAACCCTACGCGTTTCGTTCCACTGCAGGAACTAATTACAGATATTTAATACCTGTAGCTCATTACTATACTGACCATTCGTAGTGCTGAGAATAAGCTGTTGGTCACAGCTTTACTGCATTAACAATTTTTGAAAATATTTGAAAACAAACTGTCAGACAGTCGCTAGTCATTTTCCCTATTTGTCGTTAGCCCTATTCTCTGTATTTTCCGGCAGGAGCCCTTCTCCAACCCACCCTATTCTACCGTCTAGTGGGAGTCCTCTCAAAACTGCCCTGTCCTCCGCTTATCCTTGGTCCCCCTTTCTGGCCAACTTGGTCTAACCGCATAGGTTAGAGCCCAGCTTCCTAAGACTTGTGCCAGGGGTACACACCTGACCGCCTGCGTTGGTGCCTCCAGCCCGCACAATCTTTTCGGGGGGACCGATGTCTGGGGCCCAGCCGCATAGGTTGGAGCCTCATTTTGGGTGTTCACAGTGTCTCTACGATGACTGGCCTGCCAGTTCTGCCACCCAGAGGCCCCATTAAGGCTACTTACTGGGGACTCACTCCACACCCCAACCTGTGACCCTAAACCCTGACTTTATATTGCTTGCAAAGGCCTGCATATGTTATTAATAAAAATATACATTCCCTCGTCCACCAGGTGCACCCCGTCCCACCTATGCCAAGTATGCCCCCTGTCCTCGTATTCCACAGGCTACATGGTCAGCCCCCCACAAGAGAAGATGAACTTACGGACGTCTCTGTTCACTTCTCGCCTTGCTTTCTCGATGCCCACCTTACTGGATGCCCCCCTCCATACCAACCGAGGTATAATCTCTGACCAAATAATGACTGCGTCATTCCAGAGGGCTTTATGTCTTGAATCACACAGGACTGTGTGTTGACGGCAAGACACGAGGTGTGTCCCTGGTATTGACGTATCTGCCGGGGGGCACCCTGAACAATGGGGTTAACCGGGTGACCCCCGCGGTCAGTGGCAATGGGGCTGCCGGGGAAGGGTTAACCATGGGAGCAAGGGGATGGGGGCATGCAGCACACCCCTGTGTGGCAAGACCATCTGGCAGGGGTGTCACATGCCATGGGTGCCAGGCGTAGTAGGGGGGGTGGGGGGAGGGCGTCTGGGATTTCAACCACACCAACCCCGTCTGTAGAACGCATGGGTGGCGCAGTGGCAGGTGAATGCATGGGGGTTGCTGGGATGAGTGCAGGAGGTGTGGGAATCATGGGTGGCGCAGGGCGGGTGCGTGAGGTGCTGGGGCTTATGCATGAGGAGCGGATGCATGAGGCAGGGGAACTGCTGCAAGGTGGGGGAAGGTGTGGGGTACTCCGCTGCAGCCGTAGAGAGGATCTGTGCCAGCGTGGGGAGGCTCAGTACAGCTGAGTGGGTGACCGGAGCAGCCAGGGGGGGGGGAGATCTGGACAGCCAAGGGGGATGGGAGCAGCATTCACTTCCCTGTAGCTGGTGGATGCAGTCTGGTGTCTGTTATCCTGCTCCAAACCAGCTGATCAGCCGGCTGGAGAGAGCAGGCAACATAGTTAGGCTGTGGGAGGAGCTGCTGGAATGTGCTATGCTGCTCCATGAGGTATTCTGCGGTGAGCAAAACAAAGTCAGTGCTGGGCATGAGCATCCACAGTGTTTAAATACTCAGCGCAAGTCTCCACCCTCCCCCATTGGCACGTGCAAATCTTAAACCCTCGTGGTGAGGGGGAGGAGAACTGGCCATCCCAGCCCCCAACCCCCTGGAGGCACAACAGCCCTTATGTGGGTGACGGCCCACTCTTGGGACCTCTGCCTTTCTTTGCGCATAAACTTTTATCCAAACAGTACTTAGCTATATTGGTTCTTTTCTGTTATTCACAGGATCAGTCAGAATTGGGACGTATGTATCTTTACTATCCAGGAACTCCATGATAGTTTATAGTCACATACGCCATTATCCACAAATCGTCTACATTGTTGCAAAAGAAGAAGGGATAAGCGCACAACACTAAAGAGACAGGTCTTGGGTAATAAAATTTGTTTATTGAGCTACATAAAAAACGGAGGGTGTAACCACTCCTACGCGTTTCGTACAACGCGCTTGAGAAAGTGCTTACCCAAGACCTGTCTCTCTAGTGCTGTGCGCTTATCCCTTCTTCTTTTGGAACTCTCTGGACATTGATGTGGCTGCACACTGGAAGATCCTCGTGGTGAAATTATTGTGAGTACCTACTGCTTTATTTTTGCTTCTATGAAGGGGCTATCCCAATGAGGAGAGGAGGAGGGTTATTATATCCTACCCTTTGCCGTCAGGGTTTTTGTGCCCCCAGCAACAATATTGATTTTTCTGGACACCACGAATTATCTTCTGTTTATATTTCATAAGGACTATACATAGACCAAGCACTTGAGCACCATCCACCTTTATCACGTATCATATACTCATCTACATTGTTGCGCCCTCTGTCTAATTGTTTGTTTTGTATCTAAGTTTGGTCTTTGTGTGAGACCCGAGACACTGTGGCAGCAGGGTTTTAATTTATTGCCTGTACCTGCACTTCTGCGCACCTTAACATTATATATATATATATATATATATAATGTAAATACCACTGTATGCTCATCTACATGTCTTAGGCAGGTCTGCAACCCCGCCTTTCACCATTATCACCCAGCACACAGCACTTCCACTGCAGCAAGGGATTCTGGGAAATGACATGCAAATGAGCACACAGTGCCACTTTTTGCTTCAAAAACCATTTTTAACATGGTTCCCTATAGGCTTAAGCTTGCTGCATGGTCACAGCTTTGTCACAGCCAGGTGTATATATATTATACCTGTAATAACCTATTGAATGGAATGCTATATTGTATGAATTTACAAGTCTGACATTTCTTTCCCCACACAGTTGCAATGGCTTCCCAAGAAATGTGCCTCGAAAGGAAGGGGAAATGCCAGACATTGTGCAGATCTGACGAGATTATCATCGGACCCTGCAACCTTCAATCCATCTGTTGTTGGCGGAGATCCAAGAAGTAATTACCTGAGAGAGACCACGGCAGATTATCCTGTAGATTATTATGTCTGCAGTGGGAGCCTTCCAGCTCTCTGAAAATGTGTAATACTGCCAATAAAACAGTGGTTATTCATAGGTATATATACATAGAGTACTCCTTTCCAGTTCACGCTCAACCTAAAGGCACAACTGCGAGATGCCGTGAATAAACAACACACAATATGAATAATGCTATAATAAAGGATAAATTAACAAATAAGAAATATAAGTGCACATAAAGGACAAGAATGTCATATAAAGTCAAACCATGAATGGTTTCACATCAATGTCCAGTCTTAGTACGGAGGATTGTAGCTATAGAAAAGAAGTCCTGGTGCTGCTCATTCAGGAAGATATATATATATATATATCTCTTAGACACCTACTTAATATTCTGGGAAGCTGTGTGAAGCTTTACTGCCCCATTAATATGACGGGGCCTTCGTGTCACACACAGCAGTTATACTGCTACAGTAAATATATATATATATCCCCGAAGGAGCGGCACCAGGACCTCTTTTCTTTGTTTGCGGTAAGTCCAGGTGCCTCATGGGTAAACACATCAAGGTTGGCAACCATTTCTCCTCTCATTCTAATGGGACCTCACATCCCATTAACAGTTCTATCACCTGCCTAACTACATATGGTGTGTGTGCCCTTTCCTGCCCCTCTCCTTTCCAATACATTGGACAAACCAAACGGCCTTCGTGTATCAGATTTCTCGAACACCGTTGTGCCATCATTAAGGGAGTGCTCCCACTAGGTGGGGTTTATTAATTAAACTGCTATATTGACTATTATATAGATACTCCCATTGATTTTATTGGTGGGCAGTGGTGCCCCGATCAGCACTTCTGCAATGCAATGAATAACCTCTACATTGGAATAATACTCACAGTGATGTGTGCCTGATCCTTTAAATGGATCCAGTTATGGTCCCAGTGCAGGTCTGTGACAGCGTCCTGCATATATCCTAAACCAGGGGTGGCCAACTCCAGTTACTCATTTACTGAGACATTGAATGGGCCACCTGTGCTGAAGCAGGGATATCCTTCAAAGCTGACCTGTTGGTGGCTCTTAAAGACTGGCATTGGCCACCCCTACGCTAAACAGACGGCACCAGCAGCAGATGACAGCTGCACTAACGGGATCTGGTACCACAGTGACCCGGAAGCTTCTGTATTGATTCATTACATATGTGCAGAGAACGTTTAACAAAACACGTTTTCACCCTCCCCACAAAGTGTGCTTTCTAAGAGTCTCAGGTCACCGTGTTTATAAACTACATGTATAAATACTTGAAAGGCCTTAATCACACAGCTGTAACCCTTTAAACATGTCACTGCCATTCATACACTTTAATCCAGGGGTGGGCAACCTATTTTTCAATGTAGCCACAAGTGTGGCGAATTAGAAGTGAAAATAGCCACAACGTGTTAAAATTGAGGAATTGTGTTGTGCATGCGAACATTTGTTATTTCTCCTCCGCTGGTCCCCTCAGCACTAGTACCGCCGCCGGCGTACTCGCACTTGCCGGGAGGGGGGGAGGGAGGGGGGAGAGGGGCGCGAGGGGACTCTCACTTGCCACCACGCTTCCCATTACAATGGGAAACAACTAGTAGGTACTCAATTCGCCACACTTTGACTGCCAATTAACTAGTTCAATTTATTAGGGGGCTCTGAATAGGGAAGTGCTTGTCAACCAAGTGTTTTCTTTACCCTGTGCACATCTTGTCCTTATCAGAGAGATGATAAAGATAAGGGGAGAGGGGGCTGTGTGTGACTGCAAGTACTTGCTGTGCACACAGTAACAACAGACAAAGGGGAAAGGAAATCAACCCCAACCATTAGCTCATAATGTTTTTAAATTAATCGTTATTGGTGTCAGATTTGGGTAAAAAACAAACAAAACAAAAATCAATCACCTAGGTTTAACCCTTTAAACATGAAACTTGAAAGTTATAATAAACCTGAGGGGGGAAGAGAGAGAGAGAGAGGGGGGGAGAGGGAGGGGGGGGGGGAGAGAGAGAGAGAGGAGGGGAGAAAGAGAGGGGGGGAGAGAGGGGGGGGGGAGAGAGAGAGGGGGGAGAGAGAGAGGAGACGAGAGAGAGGGGGGGAGAGAGAGAGGGGGGGAGAGAGAGAGGGGGGAGAGAGAGAGGAGGGAGAGAGAGGAGGGAGAGAGAGGGGGGGAGAGAGAGAGGGGGGAGAGAGAGGGGGGGAGAGAGGGCGCACACACAAGCACGCACGCACCAACACGCACCAGCACGCACACACACACCAGCACACACACACACACACACACACACACACACACACACACACACACACACACACACACACACACACACACACACACACACACCCCAGCACAGTGTTGGCTATTATATTCTTGAGCTTCATTGGTCAGTCTGGCCAGGGGCTCCGAGCCTCGGGCGGCCACTCACTCTCTCCCAGAGTACCATATCCCTGCTGCCAATGACAAGCCCCGCCCACACCACCCAATCAGCGCTCCCCAGCGCCCCTGGACTCGCACCCAGTTGGCTGGTGTTTCGAATAGCACACACTGTCCTGTCTGCGCAGCCCCGATTACCTTCAGTGCTGAGTGAGGGCAAAAGGCGAAGCTCGCAGGGCTCGCTTGCTGATTGGAAGGGGAGTCAGGTAGGTGGGCTGATGGCTCATATGTGGAACCTGATTGGTGCTTCAGTATTTCATTATACGCCCTCCTCACTCTGTGTCCTGAACCTATGCAACGGCCATGTTGTGGTTGGCATCGCGCTGAGTTGGAATGGCAGCGCTGAACAAGCGCTTGGCAGGAAGAGTTGCGCATGTGGGCGGGCGGGGGGGGAGAGGGGGGAGTCGCTCTTGGCACACTTCGCCACACTTTGACTGCCAATTCGCCACAAGTGGCGAATGGCGACAGGGTTGCCCACCCTGGCTTTAATCCTTCCTTGTGACCTTGGGCGAGTCACTCAATCTCCCCGTGCCTCATGCACCAAAACATAGATTGTAATTTCTAGGGGATTTTTGCTTGCAAAAACTCTATGTACAGTGCTGCATACGCCATCAGCGCTATACAAGGAAAAACAATTATATTATTAATAGAAAGGACAGTCCCTTTGATGGTCATCTGAGCCAGTATAGGGTCAAAGCTTTAAATTGGGTAAACTGTATCGCCACCACTTACTGTTGGAGTGATAAATAATCTCTTCTCCTTGTTTCCAAACACCTTTTTAAAGGTGAAACCTCTGATAGCTGTCAACCCCCATCTACATCTCCCCCTTACCTCTACAATCCCCCTCTACATCTCCCCCCCCTCTCTACACCCCCTCTTTATCTCCCACTTCTACATCTCTCCCCCACTACATCTTCCCCACACCTCTACATCCCCCCCCACTACATCTTCCCTCTACATCTCCCATCTCCCCCCCCTCTACATCTCCCCCCTCAAACATATTCTATGGAATGTAACACTGTAACTGGCTACCTTACACAAATGTAGTCCTGCTTAACCCTGTCAGTGCTGGAACATGGCGCGGCCCCGAGCTGGCACGTTGCGAGTGAGAAATGGTCATGAAGTCACCTCGGGGACACGACTGGAAGACGAGGGCTCTTCTGTCTCATTTACATCGTGTTCTCCGACACAGAATCTCCTCAAGAAAACTAGTTGGTGTTCACTGGATGCCACACAGGAAATTAATATGCCGGCCCTGGTGACATCCAGTGAATGTCATACAGGACACTCAAGGTTAGGGATTAAAGTTAGTGGGAATGTATCGCATTGTTGCCACAATCAAAACTCTATACAAAGTCCTGGGGTGTACTGATGAACCAAATGAGGATTTAAACATGAGAACAGGGGTGCTCTTCTTCAGTCCCCAAGCCCCACCAACAGGTCAGGTTTTCAGGATATCCCTGCTTCGGTACAGTTTGCTCATCAGTCCCTGCTTTGCCACAGGTGGCTCAATTAGTCCCTGCTTCAACACAGTTGGCTCAATCAGAGGCTCAGTCTTCACTGCTGAAGCTGGGATATCCTGAAAACCTGGCCAGTTGGGGGAGCTTGAGGACTGGAGTTGAGCACCCCTGCATTAGGACACCAAAATAGTCAACCTGCCTGTGATAAGGAGTCATATCTGTTATACTTGTGTAGCAGGGTCCCTGTGGACGGACGTTCACAGAGGTACACAATTAGGAGGCTTTATAATGTGAAATTATAATAGGCTTTATTGTGCCTGTTCCTTTTCATCAGGAAAATTATCCAAACACAGGGGGGGGGGGGGGGGGGAACAAAGCGTCCATTCACTTGGGAGTAATTCTAGTGAAAACACTATGCAACCGATTCATATCTCCCTAGTCAAGCATTTCTCCCCAGCCCCAAACATAGCATGAAAATAAGCAGATATAAGCAGTCTCTTAATAATGAAAGTCTTATCTGTTTATCAGCTGTAGAGTAAGCTTCTCTGCTCTCCTGGAACCGTACGGAATGTGCACAGAAAATCAGCATCCAGGTTTAGAAGTCTTATTTGGGCCTTGTGTCTTGAAAGCAGCTCTGCTAACTTTTGGCAGAGCTCAAAACAAGTGTGTCTCCAAGTTCAGCTCAGGTGTCAGCTAAAGAGTTCTCACTTTCTGTTTTGAAAGACAGGCTTTCTAAGCCATCTCAATCAGGCAGGTGGTGTTTAGTAGTTAACTACCAGAAGTTAACCACCACACTGCTAGATTAAAGGCACATTACTGAACAGGGATAAGTCCCCTGTTACATACCTCCCCTGTTTGTGGGAAGCTCGGGCTTACCACGGCCAAAGCCCATCCTTCCACTCTCATTCGAGATCTTTCTGTGACTTGAATGAGAGTGGATGAGGAAGAGAACCTTCTGTCCCGCTGGGATTGGAGCCGTTTCTCCAGTTTATTTTTGTCTCCTCCCGAAGGTGCTTGAGATCAGCACTCCTCAGTCGCTCGAGGAGGACTTTTTCCACGTAAAGTCTTCTTATTGCTTGCGCGGTCTTGAGATTTCTGTTGCGTCGGGCACTCCTCTTTTTGTAGACAAAGTGTATGGCAACAGTTGTAGAGCAGTTAGGACTAGCCCTTGGAGTTTTCTGCTCTTGAAGCGGTCTTTCTGCAGCTTCTCCACACCACGGAGTCACCAGTTCAGCTTCTTCAGCTAAGGATTCTGCACTCCTACCTCTGTTTGTTGCCTGTTGGGTAGCTGTAGGTTTGGCAAGTGCTTTCTTTGGTGGCTCAAACTTCATATTTTTGTTTTGAAGTTGCGTGGAGTCCCCAACTCTCACTGTACCCTTGTCCTCACGGGCATTAGTTACTGTGGGATACTGGTGCTTGGGCAGTGCCAATACCTTTTTCCGTATTGGAGGAATCTGTATCAGAGTCTCCTTCATATTCTGGAGCTCTGTAATTTTTGTCGTCAAGGTTGCCGCTGCGTCTGTTTTCTCCTTGGTGTACTGACTCAAGGGAATGGAACAGTCTCTCTGTCTCTCCAGCTCTTGCTCCAGTTTCTGAGCCTTCTCACGCTCCCTCTCATACAGAGTCACCTGGTATCAAAGCTCCGCCTCCAATGATGCTCTGAAGACATGCAGCGTGGCCTTTAGCTCCTCATACTGCTCTGTGGGGACGTACTGGGTATTCAGACATTCCTGCAGCGCTTGTACCACTTTAGCAGCCTGCAGCTTTTCTTCCTGCAGCGTTTGCTGCTTCTCCTCAGCATACTGGAGGTGTGTACGCAGACCTTGCAGTTGGTTCTGCAGTCGGTGCTCTGCTTCAAACATTTCCTCTTTCAAAAGTTTATTTATTTCTTTAAGAGCCTGCAGCTCTTCATTCTTTCCCTTGACGTATTCTGTCTACTCAGAAATTTCTTTTTTTAATCTTAAATTTTCTCTTTTTTCAGTCTCTGTACTATTCAGGGCTTCCTTGCAGTCCACCTTCCATTTATGCACATCTGCTTGGAGGCGGGCTGTCTCCTGGCGTGAGACTTCCATCTCCAGGTTTAAGTTCTGAAGCTCCTTCTGAGAGACTTTGAGATCTAAGTTATGATGTAGGATAGTTTTCCTTGAAATGTCCAGCTCCTCAGTTAGACTGTGTAGTTCCTTTCTGGAAACTTCCAGGTCTGTGCGGCAGTTGTTGGTCTCATGATGTGAGGTATTCAGTGCTCTATGCGAAGAGTGTGACCCTCTTGCTGGAAGAGTGTCACCTGCTTCAGTGCTCCTCATACTTCCGCTTTAGCGTAGCAACCACTCTATCAGATTGGCTCTGCCTTTCATCCATGGCGGAAACAGTAGCCTTTGCAGTATCTACACTGGCGACACACTTTATTCGAGCTTGGCTAGTCCCACGAATTCGGGTATACCCGGGTGTATTGAGGTTTGTGACTGTTTTCTGCCCGAGTGCATTGAGTTATTTTCCAGGCAGGGATTGAAGCATTTTATTCCCGCTGGCTGCAATACTGCACAGTATATATATATATATACTGCATTACAATTCATGAATTTATGCCATCTGGTAGACACGCGAAGCATTGCAGCCTATTAAATCCTAATCATTATCATTTAACAGATCAGCCGCCCATCAGCCAGGCATGAACCCAGGCTGGGAAGGCAAATGCAACGGGGCTTGTCAGAGGTGAGGAGCGGCGCATTCCAGGTATCTGCCAGGTACATACTGGGTATTTGCTCGAATAAAGTGTGTCGCAGCAGTAGCTCAGTCTTGAGATCGTCCAATTCTGTCCTGGCTAAAGAGTAAATTGTGAGCACATCTTTTTGTAGCCTCACATTATTTTTCAGTAGCTCCGCGTAACCATCTTTCTTTTGATTCAATTGTTCACGGAGTAAATCACAGTCACGCCTGTCAATTTTCAGGGCGTCTTCAGGACTGGTCAAGGGATCGTCACTCACTGGTTCCGGCTCCGCTTCCCTGGGATGACTGGTTGAGGGTTCCTCACTGTTGGCACCGGACAGACACTTCTTTGGGGTACACGACTTCTGCCTTGGGCCCTCTGGATATTCGGTTATACGCGGGACGAATTCTCCATTTTCTCTAGCCTGCAGGGCATCTCGGTCCCCCTTTTTCTCCACAGGATCTGCGGACGTGTCTGTTACTTCCACGGTAAGTGAAGAACCACTTTTCTTTTTCTTCCTTTTTGATTTGGATGACACCGTCCCTTCAGGGATACTGGGGTCTCCATCTTCATTTGAAGTTTTAGCAGCGTCACTGGATCCACCCGGCTTTTCTTGCAACTGTAATAGCTGACGGAAATATTCGGTGATCCACTGCTCCCGCTCTGTCTCCTGCTGATCATATTCGTCATCAAAGGGAGCGGTCTTTTCTGTTCGTGCCGAGTTCAGGCACCCCCACCATTCTTGGGGTGTTTTGTGGGTGTAACTCGGTTCGGGTTCCCCGTAAGAGATGTCTTCCTCTTTATTGGACTGGAAGGGCCACTCTTCCGTGGGGTAGGGTTCATTACAGGAACGCTGCCTCTTGTCCTCCATTTTTAGGCTATCAGGTGTCATTTTCTTCCTGACCTCAGGAGGCGCTATTGTAGCTGTTGCCACTGTATTTTCTAGAACCCCCAATTGTGATAGTCCTACAGATGGGCATATTTTGCTTGTAGAGGATGTGGCTCTCACAGGCATCTCTGTAGATTTTTCTTTCTTGGGTAATTTTTTTTTTCAATATCAGCAGAACTGTGCATGCATTTTCTCTTATCAGGTATACAAAATTGTGCAGTTGCTAGGTAAAAAAAGTCTATTTGCTATACACCATTTATTTGCTAGGTGCTATCCCTCCGCTTCAGCAACAGAATTTGGTTTTCTGCCTGAGTTCAGTAATTTTCAGTCTCATCTTTGGGTATTATGGCATTCACACTTCACACTTTGGGTGTCTGTTTTACTCCCAAGATAATAGGCATACTTTTTTACTTGCAGAAAAAAAACATTCTTTGCAGTGGACTCAACACTCAGCAATTGGCTTTGAAAAAAACTTTTTCTTTATAGGGCAATTTTACACTCAGCATTTGTTTGCTAAAAATACCCCTGCTTCAGCACAGTCTTTGTATCAATTTTCACACTTTTCTGCATATACTCCATTCACAGCTGGTAGCCCTATGCAGTGTGGCAACCTTTATTTGCAAAATCAGTACCACTCGTGGGTCACCATCTGTTTTCACTGCTTCAGCGAAACTTTTGAAAACAAGAAAAACCTATCCCTTTTTAAGGGCTGACTCACTTCTTGAACCCTGACTATGGCTAGAAGGCAAAATCCCTATTTCAATGACCGTATT
Source organism: Ascaphus truei (assembly GCF_040206685.1). Taxonomy (NCBI): domain Eukaryota; kingdom Metazoa; phylum Chordata; class Amphibia; order Anura; family Ascaphidae; genus Ascaphus; species Ascaphus truei. Next base: position 396,162,538 of record NC_134486.1, read on the forward strand.
ACACTTTGTGATAGGTAATTCAGCAGTCTCTTGGGATTGGGAAAAAAAGTCCATCTGTGGTTTTGTAAAATTCAGTGCTGTGTAAGTTTCAGTGGTGTGTGTCCCTTTAAATCTGATCTCTGCTGCATGAGGGTTTTTTTTTATTTCCAAGTTGTTTGGACTGTTTGTAGGCAAAAGCATAACAAAAAATTTCACATAAAAACTCCGGTCCTTTTTAACTACAAAGACACCTCTTGTCCCACTTCGGACACCATATGTGAACGGACGTTCACAGAGGTACACAATTAGGAGGCTTTATAATGTGAAATTATAATAGGCTTAATTGTGCCTGTTCCTTTTCATCAGGAAAATTATCCAAAAACAGGGGGGGGAACAAAGCTTCCATTCACTTGGGAGTAATTCTAGTGAAAACACTATGCAACCAATTCACATCTCCCTAGTCAAGCATTTCTCCCCAGCCCCAAACATAGCATGAAAATAAGCAGATATAAGCAGTCTCTTAATAATGAAAGTCTTATCTGTTTATCAGCTGTAGAGTAAGCTTCTCTGCTCTCCTGGAACCGTACGGAGCGTGCACAGAAAATCAGCATCCAGGTTTAGAAGTCTTATTTGGGCCTTGTGTCTTGAAAGCAGCTCTGCTAACTTTTGGCAGAGATCAAAACAAGTGTGTCTCCAAGTTCAACTCAGGTGTCAGCTAAAGAGTTCTCACTTCCTGTTTTGAAAGACAGGCTTTTCTAAGCCATCTCAATCAGGCAGGTGGTGTTTAGTAATTAACTACCAGAAGTTAACCACCACACAAGCACAAGCACCACAAAGGCACATTACTGAACAGGGATAAGTCCCCTGTTACAGTCCCCTTCTTACCTCCTGAGTAGAGATCAGCTCCGTGGCTGGGAGAAACAGTGCAGTTGTGTTGGCATCTTGGTACACCCAAATCGGGCTATTGGACTCCATACAGATGGTGTAGCAGCCATCTTTTACACCCTTCTTCCTTCCCTCCCCATTCCTTTCCCATCTTCATATTAATCATGTTCAGTTTCCTTTAAACTTTCAATATACTGAATAGGTTTTTGCAATAATAGTTTATCTGACATCTAAGGTTAGCAATTAAATATCTATCGCTTTTCAATTACTTTCGAGCAAAAGTGTCTTTAATACGTGGTATAAGATGTAGTGATTGCGATTAATCTAATGTATTGTATTGTATGTCTTTATTTATATAGCGCCATAAATGTACATATTGCTTCACAGTAGTAATACATATCATATAAATAACTAATAATATAAATAACAAGTCATGGGAATAAGTGCTTTAGACATAAAAGTAACATTAAGGAAGAGGAGTCCCTGCTCCGAGGAGCTTGCAATCTAATTGGTAGGTAGAGAGAACGTACAGAGACAGTAGGAGGGAATTCTAGTAAGTGCGTCTGCAGGGGGCCAAGCTTTATGTATCATGTGTTCAGAATATCCACAGTGCTTTTCATATGCTTCTTTAAGCAGATGTGTCTTAAGGTGGGTCTTAAAGGTGGATAGAGAGGGTGCTAGTCGGGTATTGAGGGGTAGGGCATTCCAGAGGTGTGGGGCAGTCAGTGAGAAAGGTTTAAGGCGGGAGAGAGCTTTAGATACAAAGGGGGTAGAAGAAGTTATCCTTGAGAAGAACGCAAGAGTCGGGATGGTGCATAGCTAGAAATTAGGGCTGAGATGTAAGGAGGGGCAGAAGAATGTAAAGCTTTAAAGTGAGGAGGAGAATTGAGTATGAGATACGGGATTTGATCGGAAGCCAGGAGAGAGATTTCAGGAGGGGAGATGCGGAGACAGATTTAGGCCGGACAGCAGGAGGTTGCAGTAATCGAGACGTGAGAGAATGAGGGCCTGAGTCAGAGTTTTAGCAGTCGAGTAATGGATATTTATCCAGTACTCTAGTTTTACAAGTGTAGTGACTCTACCTCTAGTTTCTGGTAACAGATTTGCATGCCTAGATAGGGTGTGTCAAGCAGAATATATGGCTTTATAATGTGCCCTAAATTGTAACATGATTGCCTTAATGCAATTGTGTCCATGTACAAACACATGTCCTAATAAGAAATTACTTGATATATGTTTAGTCAACATGAAGCATTTCTCTATGTGGGGACAATGTAATGATTGCTGGAAACTAATGGATATAGGTTTGGTTCAAGGCAATTGTTTATGTATACTATTGATTGCTTTGTCTAATCGATTGCCACAGGTATTTGTATATGTGTTCATTAGCAAATAACATGTCTTGGTCCAATGTAATAATATTTGTACATTTATTAAATCATTTCAGGTGTTACACGCCAATTAATTAGCTTAAGGAAGATTTAAATAGTGTGAGGAATCCATTCCTGGCTTTTCTCGTAGCCTTTCAGGGTGCTGTTGTTCTCACTAAATTCCCTCTTTGCAATCAACAGCAGCTGAGTGGGCTACAACTGCAACCTAGCCTTGTACTCAGACATTGGAGCAGTGCCCTCACACCCTCCTCCTGAGATTGGCCCGCTGGCCTTTAAGTTCTGCATTCCCACAATCCCTCTCTGCCGAGCATAATCCTTCTCTGGATGTTACTGTCTCTGCCACAAGCCGCCTGGCTTGTCTCCTTGTGTACTAACCTCTCTACTCTCGATAGTAGTTCCTGAGTTCCTGAGGCCTGCTGCTACTTTCCATGCAGAGGCCTGAGTATCCTGTGGCCTGCTGCTATCTCCATGCAGAGGCCTGAGTACCCTGAGGCCTGCTGCTAATCTCCATGCTGAGGCCTGTGTTTCTTGAGTATCCTGAGGTCTGCTGCTACTCTCCACACAGAGGCCCGATCCCGACTCCTGTGCTGAAGCATTGTTTAGCCAGCACTGGTTCCTGGTACCTGCTGCATTCTCCCCTAGCAGAGGTTACCCTTCGTTTCCTGAGGTCTGCTGCTATTTTCCACGCAGAGGCCTGCTTTGGACTTCTGTGCTGAAGCGTTGGTTTTCCCCCGACGCTGCCCCGCGGTGTACTTCGGCCAGCCTGCTGTCTCGCCCTGCTAAGCCCGGCGTTATGGGCCAAGCCCGCTCCTCTCGCAGAGGCCACTCCCGCGCTCCTAAGCTGAAGCAGGGAACTTCTGACTACCTGTTGCCGAACTCCTGATTGAATAACAACAATGCTGCCTTCTCCAATCCTGACCCTGCTATGTACGATTATGAACTCCGCACTCCAGATCAGTCTGCACGGACTAAGGTCAGGGATTATATAACCCCACCTCAGCCCCGCGGTCCGGTCCCAGTATGTGGCGAGTACAATCGTAACAAATAGTACCCTCCTTCTGCTGACGTCATACTCCTTGAGAAAGAGCAGTTTTGCTCGAAACGCGTGGGAGGAGGTCTCTCATTTTTTGTTCATGATAAGTATCTGTTTTATGTAGTTCAATAAAAGGTTTTTATTTTATTTCTGTTGGTGAGTCTCAGTATACATCAGGAGTGGCTGCTGCATCGATCTTTTTTCAATATTACTATGGATTGCAGTGTTAACAGGAGAGTGAGTCCCCTACCATCCCGTGAGGGTCGCGCTGTGTGGAAACCCGTTTGTTAGTGCACCCAAAATGGCATCTGCCCAGCAACGGAGTACATGGCGGAGAAGATGTGAGCTAAAATTTCGGTTCCTGCCAAGGTTAGATGGTGCACGTGCTGCGTGAAAACAGGCTGTGAGAAAGCTAATTGCAAAGATTTGTCCGGGTCTGGCGCGAAAGGCAGCACCCTGCCTACGCGAAGGGAGTGACGTGAATGCTGAAGCTGTGCCCACCTTCTCCGCGACTGGCTTAGAGAAGAGTCAGAGCCAACCCTTGATGCCGTGTGCCCCTCCTCTAATCTCCACCAGAGGGAGAGGGCATGATGAGAGCCAATCACAGAGTTCTGCCCAAGACTGCCGCACCCTCAGTCTTGCAGAGCTGGTGCCAGAGAAGGAGTGAATTGTCGGCTTAGTGGACTAAACACACTACACACGGCAAGCAATATGGCAGAATACCACGTCTGCACGTATCAACTTCCAGAAGGCTTCCTGGTTGTTGAGGTAGAAGACCGGGAGTTCCTTAGGTGTCTGTGCCTACAATGCAGACTACTTGGGGCTGAACCCAGCACCACTGCACAATGCCCGCAGTGTGGGATCTTTTACCTGTGGCCGGTAGATCCGTTCCTTACCATTGTTCCCCAGCCTGAGGGACCTCAAGCGATGCTGATGGAGGTGAACAACCTCGACGTGGCTGTGGGTCCGGGCCTGTGTGCCTTATCGATTGATATGGTTGTCGGTTCCCTATGCGGGTCCAGCGGCGGAACCGGAGCAAGATAAAGTGACTGCCCAGGGTGAATGAGGATCGCTAGCATTGGTGGTGCGGGAGCAGGACCGCTTCGTGCCCATTACCGCCAGTGACCTTGAGGAGCCCCGATGTCGTTCCCCTGCGGAGGTGTCCCTGCCGCCTTCGTCGGATGACGAGGACAGCGTTTGATCGGTGATGATGCACCGGCCGGCGAACCACCTTAGCGGTGCAGTGCAGTTGAGCACACTTACCTGTGAGAAGGGGGTCATGAGCCCGGAGACTCCCTGACAGCAGGTGCTGGTGCGGCCTGAGCCGAGTAGAAGTCCCACGGCCATGGCGACTCCCAGTGTGGCGTAGACAGGATCGGAGACTGTTCCTGAGGACCATCATAGCGTGCCAGCAGAGAAGTGAGACAACCCCACCTTACTCCCGACAGGCCACAACGGAGGAGACCGGAGATAAGGCCAGCATGGGGCATACTCACGTGTTCAAGACCACACCGAACTTCCGGTACCACGCCCAGCACATGACTGTCAGGAATCGGCGTTCTCCACGCTCCCCACACACAGCACTCCCTCCCCGCAAGGAGCCCCTGGACACACAAAACTAGCCTGCCTTACCGTTCTCCACGGCTCCCCGCCCCTGCCGCCGTCGTGGGATCACTCCCCTCAGCGATTCCTCTGCTCAGCACCAGGCGCGCTCACGCCCTCCTGAGCGGACACCTGCACAATCCACTGGCTCGGTTCACGCGCGTACACGAGTTACGGAGCACGCTTAGTCTGCACACTCTTATTCCCATCCCCCGGACCTCAGGCTCCGCCCCCGCACACTGCACAGGCATACTCAGGTTACCAACAAGACTCACCTGGCTTGTTATGCCTGTAGCAATCTGCAGTGTCTCCCTGTACTGTAGCTCTTCCTGTCCCGCCTCCGTTCCTAATTGGACCTTCCTGCTTTATCTAGCTCCTCTCTGCTCTCAGTCTTTGCTTGACATAGTCTCTGTATGGAAGTACTTCTGGATTCTCTCAGTGTTTTCACAGGTTCTGACGCGGCTTGTACGACTACCCCCTCTGGCTCTCGATCTCGGCACTCCTTGGATAACGCTCACTCTGGTAACCCCTTGAACACGGCTTGGACTACGACCTATCTCCACTCTCCACTCCCTGACTTCGGCAAGGCATCCTTCACTCTATCTCTACAACCGGTACCGGCAAGTATTGTCTACCTTACTACACCTGGCCTGGCAACGCTTCATACCACACTCCGGACATGCTCCCTTTGCTGCGGGTGCATGTATTACCACTTCCCCCTTCAGCTCAGGGGACGGGTCTGGTCTGCGGGCAGCACCGGCGTAACAATGACGCACTTCTGGTGCGGGACCTGGATTTATACCCAGACTCTGCTGCGTCGACAGCAGATGACGTCACGTCCGTTTCGACCACAGGCCTGGATCGGAAGCCAGAACCCGCCTTCCCGATGAGTACCAGCTTAACCCAACAAGAGATGTATCGTTACAGGGTGTCTGTAGCGAGACAAGGAAAACAAAGGGCTGCAGCATGGGACAGTAGAAAGACCTCCACGGGTTAAGGCATAGCCCTACTTAAGGACACTGTTCCAGACACTGGTTGTTCCCTCATCCCCGCGCTTAGCACCACTGCCACTGCCCCATCCAGTTCCAGGTCACGTTCAAGTCACCAGGGTTCTAGTAGGGGTAAGACCTCTAAAGCTCCCTCTTTATCCACGGACTGGCGGGACTGGGTGACCAGTGATGAGGGGTCTGATGGGCAGATACCATGGTCCAGTAGGATACCAGTGCCAAACCCTACGGTATTCAAACCTGTGTCTAGGGGTAAACCCAAGGGATCACAATCTTCCGGGAGGGATACTTCTGGGGTATCATCTAAAGAAGAGTCTGAGGGATCTGTGTGTTTATCATTGTCAGACAAGCATAGTGAGAAATTGTGGGCTCCATTGTTCCTGAGGTATTCGGTGTCCATGGACCGTACCCGATTCATATTAATGAAGGATGATATTGTGGATCACTGGTGGGATAAGGGCACATACTCCAAAAATGAGGCTGCTGAATAGCTCATTAGGAGAATGAGGGAAATTAAGCAGGGAATCGTGACTCCTCAAGGGCCTTCGATATTTTATGATGAGATTGCACCCGAGGAACCCTTGCACTGGGTACTGCCAGGAAAGGCCAGGAATAAGAAGCTCACTAAGTTGAGTAGAGCCGATAGGGCTATTGTGGCACGTTACCGTCAGTCTCATGGGTATGAGTACCCCTATGTGCCCGAACCCATCATGCAAGAGATAGAAGACCAAAGAGATACCAGGCTTAGGGATGCCATGATTGATTATTTAAGGTCAAAGAAGAGCAGCAACGCTTTCCACACAGAGGAAAGAATTTGCTATCTAATGACGGTATGGCGCGTTGGGAGGAATATCTTTATGCACAAGATAGTGTACCGCCCTGAGAATGGGCCTCCTCAGTCCTATTTTGTCAAAATCATTGACCACAATGGGAGGGAAATGCGGAAACCTGATCCCAGGCATTATTATTGATTGATGGGCACTCCATGTGGAGATTATCCTGTTTGTTTATGTAGAATCTTCTAAGGTACACGGGTTTAACCTGCAAATGATATGACACATGTTGATAATTTGTCATATTGTTATTTTGTACCTTGTACAGGTTGTCTCCTGCAGGATGGCCCTGCAAATTAAGTCCAAGTGGGGACCATTGGATTCCACCATTCCACACAGGAGAGTGTAGCCCTGGCTGGTTTTGGGCTATAAGTCTACCCTCCTCCTGGCAGTAATCCCTGGTAAGGGTAGGTTTGCCAGGAGTAATCATGGGTTTTCCCCACACCTTTCAGCTCAGTGAGTCAGAAAAGGTAGTGCAATCAGGCCTGCTGTCCAATCAGGGACAGAGGGCTGGTTCTTACTGGAACTGACTTAAGGAGCTGCACTTCCTCTATTTAGCGAGTTGTGCCTCTACCGTGATAGAGGTGTAGTCTATCCGACCTAGTGAGCAGGGCTCTGCTTACTGGGGGCCTTCCCTGCGGGGACCCTACCAGGGGGTAAGGGAAGAGCAAGGACTGCTCCTGATGGCTGGTGGCCGGGAGTGTAGGTCCAGGGACATCCAAAAGGTGAAGACCTGATTGATAAGAATTGATTCGGTGTAAGCTGTACACTGCCATTGATTGATAGAGAGTGAATAAAGAGTTCCACATACTTCTGGCCTGAGACTGAAATCTATCAGGGAGAAGAAGAGATAAGTTCTCCTGCAGAGATTTCTCCCCACATCTCTGGGGGCTGTAAGAGATGGAGGCGCTGTCACCGTGAGTACGATTCGGGCAACACCCCAGAAGCCTATCATGACCTTCCCTATAACCCAGGCGGGAGACTCAGGCCCCCCTGTTACCAGCAGTATGCACCACACTACCATGAGTAACCAGAGCAGGTTTCCCCAGGATAGACCCTATGTGAGATTGGTTGGGGGAAAGTTACAAATAAATAAATATTGGTTTCTATCTCTGAACTCTTTTAAATTTCACATTTTATTGTATTGTATTGTATGTCTTTATTTATATAGCGCCATTAATGTACATAGCGCATTTTATGTCATCAAGGCTACATCTGCATTGGAAATTCAACAAAAAATACTTTTAAAACTCCTTAAAGCTGCAGATCAAGCAATATCCTACATGTGTTTTTTTTAATAAATCAGTTCTGTACTATGAGAAATACATGTAGCATTTTTTTAAACAACATTGAATGACCTTTTTTAATGTGTTACAATGTAACAAGCCTTTTTTGTTTCTATAGCAACCATTTAAAAAAGTCACAGATACTGAGTCAATACTCCTCTGCAGCCATTAAGTGAAACCCTGAGCCGAATCTTCGCCGATCGATCACAGGAGAACAGATCAATCAGTAACTTAGCTAATTACTTATCATTATGTGCATTGTATTGATGCACATATGACATTTTCAGCACAGGTGGCTCAATTAGTGGCTTAGTCGAAGCCTGCAGGGATATCCTGAAAGCCTGACCTGTTGGTGGCCCTTGAGGACTGGAGTTGGCCGCCCCTGGTTTAACCATATGTAGCAGGGTCACCCCTGACTACTATTCAACCCAATGGGCTGGCAGTAAACCCTGGTTCTATCAGGTTGGCAGTAGTTAGTACAGTATGGGGTTTTCCCCTTCACCTTTGGTACTGCACTTGAGTATATTCTAGGGAAGGGGGAAGAGAAAGGGAACCCTCGCATCTGCCTCAAATATATATGTGATGTATACAACGGTGCAATAAGGGGAGAGAGAGAACAACATTAATACTAGGAAACAAAAGCACCCTTTTTGACAGCACTCGTTGTATGTGATAGTGTAAAGATGAATGATTTAAAATGTAATCTTTTAATTCAACCGATTAAAATAATTGTCAAAACATTAGAACCAAAAATCCAACTGACATTGGTGACAAAACACAAAAAACAGACAACATTAATTAGTCCTTCAACTGCAAACTAGGTGGTTGATCAAAATCTAACCAGACTGACTAATGGCAGAGAAGAAACTCATGTATGAGAGTGAACCTCCTAGTGCAGCAATAAGAAAGTTTAAAAAGCCTGTGTAAATAAAACAGGTAACATGGGACTGATCTTACACATGTATATACCTCTTGAAGATACTGGGTATATAGCAGATGGATGTTGACTCACTGCCTAAGTGATGACAATAGTGTATATTCGACACAAGAGCTCACAAAGTGTGATAACTGGCTCTGGGGCACGGATCTAGTCCGTATCCAGTTATAGCCCCTTAATAAAATGTGCAATATAAAGCAACGAATATACTGCAGTGTGACAACAAACAAACAAACATAAGAGAGGGGATGGTTTGATGCAAACAGCAGACATAAATCAGCTGCTGTTATAAGGCAGAACAAAACAAGGAGGGGTGAAAATATACACACAGTTCAAAACACCCTCACTGCAGCAGCGTTATATCCACAAAGCCAACATTATGGTTGTGGAAGCCGATTAATCCTGCAGATGGTACAATACCATTAAATTTGTTTCCCCATATTAGAGTATATACGGTACCTTCTGTGAGTATGCAGAGCCGTGCGATAGTACACACACGTGCAGCTAGATTATAACTCCGGTGCCAGCATAAATGCCAACAGGGCTCAGTGATGCTGCAGTTTACACAAAAATGCTCCTAAAGTATACAATCCCTTGGTTGAGTGTATACATTACCGATAAACCACTCGAGGTACCTCCTAGCAAGCAAACCGGCACGTCATGACGCTCACATGCCGGTTAGAGGGTGAGAGGCACTGCTAAGTGCCGGTTTGCTTGCTAGGAGGTACCTCGAGTGGTTTATCGGTAATGTATACACTCAACCAAGGGATTGTATACTTTAGGAGCATTTTTGTGTAAACTGCAGCATCACTGAGCCCTGTTGGCATTTATGCTGGCACCGGAGTTATAATCTAGCTGCACGTGTGTGTACTATCGCACGGCTCTGCATACTCACAGAAGGTACCGTATATACTCTAATATGGGGGAACAAATTTAATGGTATTGTACTTCTGCAGGATTAATCGGCTTCCACAACCATAATGTTGGCTTTGTGGATATAACGCTGCTGCAGTGAGGGTGTTTTGAACTGTGTGTATATTTTCACCCCTCCTTGTTTTGTTCTGCCTTATAACAGCAGCTGATTTATGTCTGCTGTTTGCATCAAACCATCCCCTCTCTTATGTTTGTTTGTTGTCACACTGCAGTACAGTATATTCGTTGCTTTATATTGCACATTTTATTAAGGGGCTATAACTGGATACGGACTAGATCCGTGCCCCAGAGCCAGTTATCACACTTTGTGAGCTCTTGTGTCGAATATACACTATTGTCATCACTTAGGCAGTGAGTCAACATCCATCTGCTATATACCCAGTATCTTCAAGAGGTATATACATGTGTAAGATCAGTCCCATGTTACCTGTTTTATTTACACAGGCTTTTTAAACTTTCTTATTGCTGCACTAGGAGGTTCACTCTCATACATGAGTTTCTTCTCTGCCATTAGTCAGTCTGGTTAGATTTTGATCAACCACCTAGTTTGCAGTTGAAGGACTAATTAATGTTGTCTGTTTTTTGTGTTTTGTCACCAATGTCAGTTGGATTTTTGGTTCTAATGTTTTGACAATTATTTTAATCGGTTGAATTAAAAGATTACATTTTAAATCATTCATCTTTACACTATCACATACAACGAGTGCTGTCAAAAAGGGTGCTTTTGTTTCGTAGTATTACTGCACTTGAGTGACAGCAGAGGGTGTTCTGGCTGTACTTAAGGGTAGGACCACCAAGTTAGGAGTTGTTCCTTCCCGTTGGGGAAGGAAGGTCACACAATTGGGAGCCTGAAATTGGGGCCTACCCATGTGCTCTTCTCTCTGGGGAAGAGTGAGTGTGGACCATACCTCTGCCTCTGCTAGGGAGGTGGGGAAGAGCTAGGGTGGCTATGGGTGCCCTTAGCCTGTAGTGATGGTCCAGGGGCCATCTTCAGTGAAAGCGTAGCTGACTGACTGTATCCAGCAGAAGACTGCTGAGTAACTGTTACTGCAGAAGTGTAGTAATAAAACCGTTCCTCTTTTTGCAATATACCTCCTGCCTGGTCCGTGACCTTACTGGGAGGAGAGGTAATAAGTTCTACCGTGGAAGATCACCTTCAGCTCCTGGAGCCTACGGCAGATGGAGGCGCTGCACTGCTAAGGAGATATGTGGGGTATGAACCCCAGAAGCCTGTTCCTGTGTCCCCACTACCATCGACGGATGACTCAGCCCTCCTATTGCCAGCAGGTATATAGACCATAAACCCTGTAATGGCCCCAACCTGTGATTGGGTAGGGGAAACACTGTTACACATATTATAACGTTTTGTCCATTATGGCCCTATAATGTGCACCTCCAATCTGTTTTCCCTTTGTGGGCTCCTGACTCCTTAGTCCAACACTGGAAGAAGAGACCAAAAAAGAATTTATTCCTACACAGGCCATTGTTCTGTCCTTGTGCTCTTACTTTGTCTCCACGTGATAGTATCATGATATGGGTCCCGGGCCAAACGGAAACAAGTTCGTCTTGACACAATATTGCAAATAATCCCATTTAAGATCCTCAGTAATGAAAAGTTCAGTCCGCGCTCTGGCTCTTTAAGCTTGGAGTGTTGGTCCCTCTCAGTTCTCTTGCTGCTTCTGTGTTTATGAGGTGTCTCCCCCACCTCCAAATGTGGTCTCCACCGGAACCCCGATGGTGATACCAATATCATTACCTGAAGAAGTTTACTTAGGTAAACGAAACGCGTCGCGACTGTTGTGGCTGGCGGTTTTATTACCCACCATCAGTACACACTCAAGTGTACCGTTCCTGCTTTTTTCCGATCGTTTTTATGCTATCAAAAACGGACAGGCATCCTAAGGACACCTATTGAAGGCCCCGGTTCCTGCACATGTGTGCTACACTCTGCACCACGCTACCACTCGTGGAGGACAGGAGAGTGAACAGAGACAGCCCCAGCGCGCGGGTCTGATCTCTTAGAACTGAGATTACCCTTCATACTTCCTATGTGATGCCCTACTCCTGTGATAGACACCAGATCGGGGATTATTAAAGAAATTTTATATGTAAGTTACTAATTTTATTATTTGTTGCTAATACAATATCTATCTCTCATCTTGGTGCGCTTTTGTGTTTTTTCTTGTTTTCCATTTAAGATCCTTCAGGGTGTCCCACTCTCTACATCCGGGGTGCTCAACTCCAGTCCTCAAGAGTCCCCTACCAGGTCACGTTTTCTGGATATCCCTGCTTCAGCACAGGTGGCTCTTGAAGAATGTATGTATGTACAGTATGTCTTTATTTATATCGCGCCATTAGTGTACATAGCGCTTCACATTAGTACTACACGTGACAATCATATAAATAACAAATAATACAAATAACAGATCATGGGAATAAATGCTTCAGACATAAAAGTAACATTTCGGAAGAGGAGTCCCTGCTCCGGGGAACTTACAATCTAAATGAAGTCTGGAGTTGAGCACCCCTGCTCTACATCAGCAATCTGTGGCTGGGTTATTAGCACTGATCTGCCTCTTCTGTTGTGACTTGCAGAAGCTGGTATATTTTATTTTTACTTATTGTGTTTGCCTTTTTAGTTTTGCATCCCCGGATTATCTGCTCAGAGACCAAAAAGACACAATAGTTAATTGTTTCACATTCCTCGGGAAACTCTGCCAATGTGCATCTGCGGTTTCAATGCCAGCTGTGGTGAAGCAGCATAATGGCCATATCATTTTTAGAGCACAAGGACACCTATTGTATTTTGCATTTAACCGTTAAATTCCGAGCCAAAGAACAGATTTCTGTTTGATTGGCAGAGAACCTTGTAACACTAAACCCCTTTCATTGCCAGAGGGGCTGGCTAATAGGCTGTATGATGGAGCAATGCATTGCTGAACTTTATGGCAGTGGAAGAGTACAGGGATAATGTCAATATATAGCAATCAGAATAACAGATAATCGCAGTGTATTCAGGTGCATCTGAAGTCAGACAGAACAGGATAATGCTCCCAAATCGAACAAAATGTACTTTGTAAGGTGCAATTCCCTCTCCCCAAATAACATCTATGTACGTTAACTTTACACAAAAAAAGGTTTCATCCTTCCACATCCCTGCATCCTAAATATCTTTCATTTGAAGAAGCTTAGCACCCTTAAATGAATATAGGCCAAAGTGGGATAAAGTTTCTCTGAAAATGCCAGCTATTTGGGATACTCGATGACAGATAAAATAAGACAAATCTTTCATTCCTGTCTGGTTATGTCTCTTCTAATACACAATGAGCAGCAAGATGAAACAAGCAAGGGATTCTGGGAGACGAAATAGCAATGATGCAGTGTCAGTAGATTGTCAAAGCGCCAAACAAGTGCGAAACGCATCAGAGTATTGCTTCCCATCATATCACTGATGTCATGGGTCGTCGTTGAGTCTCCATACGCCTCTGGGTCCCGCGCCGGAAGTGCGGAGGTGCGTTACTCATCTAAAGGGGCGGCGGTGGTTCTGCAGGATCGCGGACAAGCAGGTAGGCCGCCGGGCTCTCTCTCTCTGCAGGTTCCGTTTTCACCTGGTGGAAGTAAGGGGGTGATGGTTTCATCTTACCGCTACACTGTCTTGCGATGCTTTGCGGTTCACCAGGAGTTGTCTCGAGTCCCATTTCCGCCACACTGGGAGTCGCCACGGCCGTGGGACTTCTACACGGTTCAGGCCGCACCAGCGGTCTCTGTCGGGGTGTCTCCGGACTCATCCGCTCCGTCTCTCAGGTAAGTGGACTCTGTCTTTCTCCGCTGGGGTGGTCCGCCGGCCGGCGCATCACCACCGATGACAGGCTGTCTCTATCGTCGTTTGATGAGGATGGCAATGGCACCTCCGCTGGGAGCCACAGCTTGCCCTCGCCGCACCGCTGGTGGTTATGGGTATGAAGCGGGCCCACTCCGGTACCTCCACGTCGGGTGCTCCCCTCTCCGTCGGGGCACATCTTAGTAGCTGGGCCTGAGGAGACCCTACCGCAGGGGTGATGTATGGGACCAGGGCAGCCTTCACATCGTCCACTTCGATCAGCGTCGCTGGAGAGGCCTCTCGCGGCGTCACAATGGTGGGGTATGGCTCGGTAGGCCACAGGTAGAATATGCCACACTTTTGGCACCGTGCTGTAGTACTTGAGGCCGGCCCGGGCGACCTGCATTGTATCCACAGGCAACCTCCACAACCAGGAAGCCTCTAGAAGCTGATAGGTAGTCACGCTCAAATCAGCCATCTTTTGCGCAGGGGTTGATTCCTTGATTTTGCTTACTCAACAATTAGCTCCTTCTCTGTCGCCAGCCAAACAAGAGTGAGGGTTTAGTTGCTCACTTCCTGCTCCTCCTTCAGCTTGGGAGGAACGCTGTGATTGGTTCTCGGCGTGCCCCCTCCCTCTGGTTGATGGTAGAGGCGGGGCACTCAATTTTTTGCATGACGTGAGCTCGTCTTTTGGCCAGTCACAGCACAGGTGGGGCGCGGCCACAGCTTTCACGCCACTTCCCTCCTTTAGCTGGGGTTCTGGTTTTGGCGCCAAACCCTTGCACATCTCTCTACACATTTCTCGCACAGCCTGCTTGCATGCAGCACGTGCGCGATCTAGGTTTGGCAGGAGTCGCCATTTTGAATCTTCTGTAATACACGTTGCAGGATATGGCACCACAGTCGCCATTTTGAGCTCCTCCATGCCCGCAGAGCACATGTACCTACAGCCGCCATCTTTAGTGAACCCACTAAGCTTACTATAGCGTTACTCTCAGTGCCTGAAGTGCAAACCGTTCCTAGGTACTCACTACACTCAATGTTAGCTCCAACCAGTGATAAAACTCATGGCATACCCCAGGCTAGGCAAAACTCTCTCCTTGTACAACGCACACACTGACGTCCATTGCAAGTACTCTGTGGTTTGATTCTGGATACTGGCTAGTGTACTCAGACTTTCCTACAGTACTTTGGCGTCAACCTACTTTTGGCCACTCATAGTGCAGATCCTACAGTATACAGAAGTTCCTGTCCCAAGTTAACCATGCTACCCCCATAGGCATCCTACACTATCTGCCTCAAGGTGACTATGACAGCCATAGCCATTTGTACCCAGATCTACATCACCCTCTTTGGGCACCTAGGGTATGCTTTGCGAGAGAACGTTCCCTTCTGACTACCTCTAGTCTTCTCTAATGCCCTTCTCTCTGCAGCACTTGCTCTGAAAGTGTACATACTTCTTTCAGTTCTGCTTCGCTGAAAACCTGTCCTGTCTGGTAAACAGGAGATCCTGAGTTTGAATCTCAGCAGCGCCTCAATTGTAACACACTTCCCCCCCCCCCCTCCCCCAACTTCAGATAGGGTCCTCTAGGGGAACTAACTCTTCCGTTACATGTGTGTGTGGTGCGTACCTGCTGGCAACAGGGGGCCCTGAGTCTCCCGCGATGACATTGGAGACAACAGGACAGGCTTCTGGGGTTGTGCCTCCGTTCTCTTCACTGATGCAGCGCCTCCATCTCCTGCAGCCCCCAGCAATATGGAGTGGAGTACCTACAGAAGAACTTATCTCTCAGGCAGGAGCTTGTATAAAAAGTGCAGTCTCTTTATTTGCCTTTCGTAGCAGCAGCAGACAGTGGCTCAGCAGGCTGTCTCCCAGCAGGATGTCCCCTGACTCAACTCTGGGCCTAGGGCCACGCAGAATGGGTCTAACTCTTCCCCCTACCCCCTATGCAGGGTAGGAGGCATATGGTCCACCTATTACCCTATAGGTTTAACAGCTCTACTCCTCCTAACTAACACTACTCCCTTCTGAACCAACTCAGAAGCAACTAAATAGGAAGTGGCAATGCCCTAAGTAGTTTCAGAAGCACCGCCCCTGTGTCTCTTGATTGGACACAGAGTCAGGTGACCTACCATCACTGCCTCAGTACAATTGCTTGAAGTAGGGAAAACCCATGATTACTCCTGGCAAACCTGCCCTTATACAGGAATTACGACCAGGAGGAGAGCAGAAATATAGCCCAAAACCACACAGGGCTACACAGTATTTTCATGTAATTAATTGCAATTGTCCCTTTATGTGTATGTGTGTGCTGAATACAAACACCTATTTGTCTGAGACTGGTGTCCTCCCGTTCCTATAACAGTAATATCGAATGTTTTTCCCCCGCATCTTTATATAAATGTGTAGAAACAACATATCTTAGAAGTATGTCTAATCCAATACTCAAACTCTATACCAGCGGTGCGCAAAGTGGGGGGCGCGAACCCAAGGGGGGGGGCGTGCGGCGTTTATAGAGGCCCCGCGCGCTTCCCGGCGGCACTTTAATTAAGTGCCGGGGAGCTGCAGGGCCTCTGTAAACCTACTTACCTTGATTCAGCCGGCATCTGCAGACGCATCGCCATGGCAACGCGGCGTCAAATGACGCTGCGGGGTCATGCCGTCCAGACGCCGGGAATCAAGGTAAAGAGGAGGGCGCGCGGCGAGGAGGACATCAGGCACGGGGGGCACAGGGCAAAACGTTTGCGCCACCCTGCTCTATACTAATGGTGAAAAAATGAAATGATGTATCCATCGTCCTACATGTGTGAAGCAGCGAGACCAGAAGACCCACACTAAACTCTGCTGATAACAAAAGTAGCCACATTGAAGCTGCCCTAGTGAAGCCGATGAGCAGCCAGAGAAGAGAAAGGCTGCGCTTATAGTGCCCGGCGACGCGACGTCGCGCCAAAACAAATACATTGGATCCGTCGCATGCGCTTATAGTAAACGCGACGGAGCTGCAAATTTTTTTAAGCCAGTGAAATTTGATTTTGGGAGAGACAGTCGCCACATGTCACTGTCTCTACACCAATCACAGAGCGCCTACTGCACTCGGCCCGCCCCCTTTGTGACGTCACTGGCCTTGTCGCCAGTGACGTCGCTCCAAAGTAAAGTGCAACTTTCACCAGTGGCGATGGCTGAAGTCATCGGTCGCGTCGCCGTCGCTATAAACGCAGCCTTAGGAGTTGCACGGAGGAAGAACAAGATGGCCGGAGAGGCACGCGCTATAGCAGCAGAGACACCAGAAGTAAGAAAGACTTCAGAGTCGAACCTCTGGGGCGCGCTCCTCCCCGACCGTCCTGCTCCGTCTCCGTACAACTCCTAAGGTCTCGTCCATGCTGATGAGGTACAGTTCGCGGGTATGCCTTGCTTCTGATAATAAGTAAGAGTGGGAACCTGAACTGGTGTTTTGGTTTTAAAAAGTGTTTTTGATTTGGGTTTGGTTTGGTTGAAACTCTATTTGTTTTGGATACCTGGATTCCTGTTCTAATTGGGATATGCAAAGTATATTTAAATGACTTAAATGAGCGTATATCCCAGGTGGACTCCTTTTTCGCCCATAGGTATGTTGTAGGGTACATGCAACCACACAGGCGGGTTCTTTGGATAAGGCTTATTTATTTGAGCCCTAAAACATACAGCACACCAAAAACAAATAGCTTCTCATCAGCAAACAAAAGAAAATAGCTTTTTCTTCAGCAGACAAAACAAAATAGTGTTTTTTTTAGCAGACAGAACAAAATAGCTTCTCTTTAGCAGACAAAACAGAAATAAGGCAGCTTCTCTTTAGTATGCAGGAGACAGACAGTTCATCACACATGTACTTTAACATAAACAACAAAACAGGTAGCGCTAACCGCAATGTGTATGGTGTGGTAACTATTACCTTATATATGACTATACATAAGGGGCTGCCTAGGACACAAAGCCTGACCCCCTGGTCAGGAAAACAGTATGGACAGGGAATAGTTCCGTGGGCGCCTATGAACTTTACCACTAATAAAGGATATTACAGGGAATAGTTCCGTGGGCGCCTATAAACTTTACCACTAAAGTTATTAGTGGTAAAGTTTATAGGCGCCCACGGAACTATTCCCTGTCCACACATGTACTTTGCAACACAGACCTTATAGCAGTAATCTCTTCAGCATTTTCAATCCTGTCTCCTCACCAGCTCTCCTGCATGTGTGTACAGCCTGGGGTTTTAACACCTTGATTATGCAGTTGGGGTCAGACTAATTAAGCAGCCCTTCTCAACTTAACCTCGTCACTGCTGCACTGCAAGCCTAAACATAGGTTTTCCAGGCATATGGCTGGTGACGTTCATTCACCTTGTCACAAGGTATTTCTCCACATGTGGTCTAAAGCAGGGGTGTGCAAACTGGAGGGCGCAAGATTTTCTATAGGGGGGCGTGGCGGTTACAGAGGCCCTGCGCTCTTCCCCAAGGCATTTAAATTAAATGCTGGGGGAGGCGTGAGGCCTCTGTAACACCCTTACCTGCTCTCTGCTGGCTCTTCAGCGATGTGTCGCTATGGCAACGCGGGGGGGTCGCTGTGGGGTCATGTGGTGTTATTTGACGCCGGGTCCTAGGAGAGGGGGGGGGCGCGAGCGCTGGGGCTGCCAGGAAGGGGGGCGCAGCGCAGGACCTTTGCACACCCCTGGTCTAAAGGATATCCCAGCTTCAGCTCAGGTGGCTCAATCAGAGGCTCAGTTAAAGATTGAGCCACCTGTGCTGAAGCAGGGACTGATTGAACAATCTGTGCTGAAGCAGGGATAACCTGACTAGGGGGCGGCTGGAGTTGAGCACCCTGCAATAAAGGATATGTGATGTTAGGGGGAATGCCTCTTCTACACATTATTAGCATTAACGTCCGGAAACCACAAAAAAACATTTTTAAAGGAGTTGCACTGGATTAACATTAGGTTGTTTTCTTTAGTGCATAGGCCTTACTATTACCCTAACATTATTTTATGGGGGCGTTAGGTTAAATAGCCTAACGAAGCTTAGTGTATCCTGTGCCCTTCTGACTTCCTAAGGCCTGGGACATAGTCATTTAAAACAGTGTGGAGGCGCGCTGAGGCTCAGGGAAAGCGGTGCTTTCCCTGGCCTTACACAGCGCGCCGTCCGTGGGCGTGTCGGGGGCGGGTCAGTGACGTCACGGAGCTGGTTCGCCCTCATTGGGCGAACCGCTCACGTGACCCGCCCTGCGCTCCGGCAAGCAGGAAAATCTGAAAACTTGGTGAGACACACGCTTCCGCAAGCGTGCGGGTGCGTGCGCGAGCCCCTGCTAAAGCCGCTCTCATTGCGGCTGCAGGGGCTCAGTGCCGAGTGTGAGCGCGGCTCAGCACGGCTCAGCCTTGCTCACACCACTATGTCCCAGGCCTTAGGCTAGGTCCCGCTGCTGGGATTGCTGCTTTAAATGCTGCATGCTTTTATGCACCACTAGGTGGCACTCTTAGTTCATATGTAACATTAGTCATTTGCTATGTCAGACCAGTAACTGCTTGTATCAGGAGCGAGTACCCCATGGAAAGTGACCCTGTGTAATGGTCCGGAGTATCTCTATACACCTCTACACTCCCAAACCTCTTCTTCCTTAGTGAAAATTAGTGAACAAAAATACAGTATTGATCAAAATCTTAATGAATGAAAATCTTCACTTAGATTGTAAGCTCTTCGGGGCAAGGATTTCCTATTGTCTTATTTTGTTTGCACTTTTTGCATGATAATTCCCTGTACTGTATTGTCTCTTTTTTTAAATGCTGAGTACACTGTGGGAGCTAAATAAATTAAGATATACATACGTGTATATCTTAATTTATATAGCCTACATACATACCATACATACATACTAACCATACATACATACATACATACTAACCATACATACATACATACATACATCATTGATCTAGCAAGAATCAGCAGATCTGAAGTGAAAGAGTATTGGCCCTGTGCCTGACAAATATTAGGCCACGTCCATAGAAGGACAGGCCGTGCTGAGCCGTGCGGACGCTCCGCGCTGAGCCCCTGCATCCTCAATGAGGATGTCTTTAGAGGGGGCTCACGCGAGCGTCCGCAGGCGTGCTGACGAGGGGGAAAGACACCTCCTGTGGCGCTGAGGAATGGTTTAATTGTGATTGTAGACAAAGTTCTTTTCTTGATGGATTCCTCAAGAGAAAAAGAGAAAACATGCATACACACTGCAATAGTGCATTACCCAGGGACAACTAGGATGTATAAAGAGAGCAATTTTAATACAATAATAAAATACACTATAAAATACAAAATAAAAATTGATTACACTAAAAATACAAAGATTTATACTAAAAAGAACTATCTGTGCCTTGGCATAGGAACCAGATGTCTTGAAAATTGCTCCGTTTGGTGTAAAATTGGAAACCTACTCACCAAAAGTGACTAGGACATAAGCGTTATTGAAATGGTCTTATCAGTGTAGCGGTCATGTAAAATGGCTGCTGTCATCTCTCCTGCTGACAGTAAGGCCTGGTAAGTTGTGGGCATGCCAGCAGTAATTATGGAGGTTTGCCCTCACACCCTGGTGGTGTGCCCTGTGTATGGATGGGAGTGGTCACATGCTCTGACTCCATGGTTAGTGATGTCAGAGGTGTGTCAGCCTCCAGAGTATACATAAGGCACAGCACTGATCCAAAGTTAGGAGTTCCTGTTGCTGTGCTGCCTCTGTCAGTAAGAGGCAGATGGAGGTCTGCAACATTGTTGCAGTAGTCTGAATGCAGAGCTGTGAGTCTGGCAGCACAAGCAGACAGAGACAAGCTGCCTGAGAGAACTGTGACCAGGGACCTGGCACAGGGCCGAGATCCCTGCGGGGATAGGGAACCCACCTATTAAGGGAAGGCGTACCTTTCGGAGGGAAGCAGCTGGAAGATGGAGGGCTAAGTACACCCCATTGTGGAGGGCAGCTAGCCCACCTCAAGCAATAAAGATGCTATTAATCACAAACCCTCTCGTGTACATGTGTGGAGTGAATGTACAGAGAGGAGCACCACGGAGGAGTTCCTCAACAGGACCATCCCCATGCGGACGCAGGGACCCTGATGAGGTGGAGGCGCTGCACTGGAACTAGGTAGGACTCAGCACACTACCTCAGCTGCCTGTCTGGACGGGTCCTCCCCACACACCATCATGCGGGAGACTCAGGAGTCCTGTTGCCAACAGGTGCACCACCAGACACTACCACACTGTAATGGGGACCGGTTAGACCACAGGGGCCAATGTGAGATTGGGTGGGTCAGGCCGGGCCAGAAACACCGTTACATTTGGAGGCGAGCTGCTGAGATCAGATCTGTCATCAGGACAGGCTCTAGCTAGGCACACTGGGAAACAGGGAGAGCGTCTGCTGCCACTCTGTGCTGCGTAGGGACGGACCTAGGGGTGGTCAAGGGGCTGACAGGGTATTGTCAGTTTGCAGGGACGACCTAGGGGCCTGAAAGGAGTGAGGGGTTTGGAGCCGGGCTATAGCTGACCGAGTCACTTTGTGGTAGTGCTAGTTGGTAGGACGCCAGAAGGGATAGCCTGTTAACGTGGTCAGGAATCCTGGAGAGGGTCTGCGCTAGGCTGACCAAGAGAGATAGACGCCCCATGGCAGAGCCAGACGCATGGCAGAGCCAGAGTACTCTAGCCCATTCCAGACACTTACCATAGGGAGCACAGACTGGGAGGAAGGAGTTACAGCAGACACTGAGAGAGTGAGCCTAGCCTGAGGTAGTGCAACATGAGTCCAGCCTAGATCAGGTACACATGTGGTGGTGCATCTGAGCAATCTTTATTGTACTGGTGTGGTGGCTGCCCCGCAGAGCGGAGTCCCATGTACGATAATTGGTACGAGAGTGTGACAACCCAAGGAATGGAGGATCCGCGTGGTGCGGAGAGCCCAAAATGGCGATTAGAGGCTGATGGGGAAGGCACCCGTGGCGTGCGCCCCACTGAAGAGCAAACTGTCGCTGAGTTGTCGCTAACTGATCTGCTCTGGAGTGGAGCGAAGGCGGTGGCTGCCCCGTTTTGGTCCATCTTAGGACCGCCGGGTACTACCCTGGAGGACAGTATTGAGGACATTGTGATTGGGGCTGATGGAAATGAATTCCAAAATGGCGGTTCCCGCTTCCCCGGGAGACCGCGTGGGCCAGTTGCAGAAAATTCTGCAAATTCGGGACTTACAGAGAGTTGGCCAGGAGTGGCGCCAACAGGAAAACCCCGCCCTGATGGGGGGTATGGCGCGAAAGCTGCAGCCGCGCCTTCATGGACAGTGACTAACTCAGCCCCAGTGCTGGGTCACCCGATAAATCTATGGGACCTCCCCCTAATCTCAACCAGGGGGAGTGGTTTCCAACTAGGCCCCGTGGGCATGAATCCAGCGGAGCAAGGAGCTGGTGAGCTGGCGGTACTGTTACCAAAAGTAGTTCCTGCCGCTGGTACTGCATGCAAGAAGGAAGGGTATTTTGCACGCAAGGCAGCTGAAAGAAAACGGCTGGAATTGGCGGCAAAAGAAGGACCCCACCCTGTTGGGGATAAGGGCACGAAAGCTGAGGCCGCGCCCTCTAGGACTGAAAGAGGTGCGGCCTCAATTAAAGAACATCATATCCCGTTGTGGGACCCTCCCCAAATATTCACCAGGGGGAGGGGTCTCTATCTCTGCCAGCCAAGACCCGAGTTGTCTGAGGGAGGAGCTGGGTGTGAGCTTCCTTTCCCACAGTTGCGAGCTGGTGAACAGGAGAGACCATTGTGCAAAGTGTCTCCCGTAACCAGCACAACAAAGAGCGAGGTGGACATTGGGGTATATCCCTATTTATTGCCAGGAGGCTCCCTGGTAGTAAAGGCGGGGCCGGACACAGCCATGCTGACGGCTGAAGCCCCGCGTGCGGCCTGCACCGAACCAGTTGATCCCGGAGAATGGGGATCGCTCCTAATGATCAGAACGGAGCCTGAAGAGAGAGGGGTCTACAACCGCGGTGAGAACCCGGAACCTCACCGTCGGTCCCCTGTGGCAGTGCCACTCCCCGAGTCGGAGTTCGGCTCCTCGAAAGAGGAACAAGCGATCCTCACGACGGTGGTGTTGCGCCTACCGGCGGACCACTACAGCGGTGCTGGAAAGGAACCGGCACTTACCTGTGTCGCGGCGGAGCGGAGTCTCATGTCGCCGGTGCAGAACCAACCCGAGAGGCGGAGTCCCACGGCCGTGGTGACTTACAGCGCGGAAGGAGGAGAAGATTCCATCCCGAGCCGACGGAGCGGTGAGATACATCCTTACTCTCCCCAGGCGCCGGTGGTGGCAACGGCGGAGGAAGGCCTAGCCCAGGCCCGAGCAGAGCGGAGAGCAGAGCCATCACTTCCGGCGGCGGATGTCGTTGTGGAGGAAGAGATCCCGCATGGGGATCCATCGCAAGATGGCGGAGTATCCGGTTCCGGTGATGACGTCACTTCCGGCGGAGGTAGCGGAACGACCAGAGAGAGAACCACAACGCCTCGGCGATCGGGCAGTGCTTCCCGATCACCTGTGTCAACACAGAGCTGGCAGGCTGCGAGGAGAGCTGAGACGGGTGAGGCCCAACCAGCGGAACGTCCGCACAATGATACGGGACTATCCGAAGGCAGAGAGCGGGTCGGAACCCCGCGGATGCCCATTACCTGTCCCTACGCCCAAACCCATGCCCTAGATAAAGCCCCTGTCCCAGTCACCTTTTCCCGTGGGTCCACGTCCAGTTTGGGAATGTCGGGAGGGTCCCAGGGAACCGGTGAGGAACGGACTGGGGAGAGACTGAACGGTTGTGCTTCGGAGGGTGGTTCCAGGGGTGGAGGGCAACTGGGTATGGCCTCGATGGACCGGTGGGTGCCTAATGTAACTGATTCGGCAGTAGGAGAGTTCACACCCGCGCAGAGGGAAAGGGAGCTACAAAAGAGGTGGTTCAAAATTGAGCGCAAGGAAATAGAGCCCATGGGTCCTGACATCCTATCAGACCCAGCAGACCCTGATGAGCCCCTGTCATGGGTGTTGCCAGGGAGGGCAGGGAACGCAGAGCTGACTAGGAGCAGCCGGGCAGAAAGGGCTATTATAGCCAAGTACAAAGCGTCCCACAGGTTGGAGTACCTGTATGTCCCTGAACCCCTCATGGAGGGAGAAATTGAGTTTAAAATGGGTTCCACTGGTGAGGATAGGGGATATGGCACTGATGAGGAGGAAGGATCAGGGGAAGAAGATTGGGATCTTGGCGGGTTACATGAGAAGTGTCGCGCAGAGGGTTACAGCATTGCTGCTTTAAGCCCAGTGGACCATGCTGTGCGCAAGCCACCGTAAGAGGGTATGGTAGTACCACTAATGGATACTCCATAAGGGAGTAACCCTGGTTGTTATACATCTAGGTTAGGATGTATCTGTTATGTTTATGATGAAGATATGTACTGTAATGTTGTGACTAATTATGTATGTCATTCATTTTACAGTGCTTCCTGCAGAAAGGTGTTCAAATTTAGGTCCCAGCCGGGGACGGTGGGATTCACCAGGGGGAGAATGTAGCGGTCATGTAAAATGGCTGCAGTCATCTCTCCTGCTGACAGTAAGGCCTGGTAAGTTGTGGGCATGCCAGCAGTAATTATGGAGGTTTGCCCTCACACCCTGGTGAGGTGCCCTGTGTATGGATGGGAGTGGTCACATGCTCTGACTCCATGGTTAGTGATGTCAGAGGTGTGTCAGCCTCCAGAGTATACATAAGGCACAGCACTGATCCAAAGTTAGGAGTTCCTGTTGCTGTGCTGCCTCTGTCAGTAAGAGGCAGATGGAGGTCTGCAACATTGTTGCAGTAGTCTGAATGCAGAGCTGTGAGTCTGGCAGCACAAGCAGACAGAGACAAGCTGCCTGAGAGAACTGTGACCAGGGACCTGGCACAGGGCCGAGATCCCTGCGGGGATAGGGAACCCACCTATTAAGGGAAGGCGTACCTTTCGGAGGGAAGCAGCTGGAAGATGGAGGGCTAAGCACACCCCATTGTGGAGGGCAGCTAGCCCACCTCAAGCAATAAAGATGCTCTTAATCACAAACCCTCTCGTGTACATGTGTGGAGTGAATGTACAGAGAGGAGCACCACGGAGGAGTTCCTCAACAGGACCATCCCCATGCGGACGCAGGGACCCTGATGAGGTGGAGGCGCTGCACTGGAACTAGGTAGGACTCAGCACACTACCTCAGCTGCCTGTCTGGACGGGTCCTCCCCACACACCATCATGCGGGAGACTCAGGAGTCCTGTTGCCAACAGGTGCACCACCAGACACTACCACACTGTAATGGGGACCGGTTAGACCACAGGGGCCAATGTGAGATTGGGTGGGTCAGGCCGGGCCAGAAACACCGTTACATCAGCATATGAGACCGCTTGCTGCGAGGTGAAATTGCGTCAATCCACGGAAGAGGATCTTTTTTGCTGCACACTGTTTGCTGCTTTCTCCCAGAGTTCAGCCGATCAACTCCTCCTATGACGTCACCGCTTGTTCTCCACAGCTACGGTGTCTCAGTGATGCCAAAAGACCTCCTACATGTTTCGAAACTCCTAATAGTGGGTTTCTTCCTCAGGGTTTGTGGTATAGTTCTGCCCTCCTCCTGGCCGTAATCCCTGCGTAAGGGAAGGTTTGCCAGGAGTTATCATGGGTTTTCCCCACCTCAAGCAAGTGTCCTGAGGCTGTGAAGGCAGGTCACCTGACTCTGTCCAATCAAGAGACACAGGGGCGGTGCATGTTGAAACTACTTAGGGCATTGCCACTTCCTATTTAGTTGGAGTTGAAGAGAATGAGTTAGTCAGAGTTAGAAAGAGAGGAGAATGAGTAGAGCTGTGAGAGTTATAGTCAGAGTTCAATATACCTCCTACCCTGCCTAGGGGGTAGGGGAAGAGCTAGACCCACTCTGTACTTTTATACAAGCTCCTGCCTGAGAGTGGAGTTTATCAGGAGGAGGGGGGAGACAATTTTTTCTGTAGGTACTCCACCCCATACTGTTGGGGGCTGCAGGAGATGGAGGTGCTGCACCAGTGAAGAGAACATAGGCACAACCCCAGAAACCTGTTCTGTCTTCCCCGTGTCATCACGGTAGACTCAGGGCCCCCTGTTGCCAGCAGGTACGCACCACACACAAACATGTAGCCTGAGCTTAAGACACCCTAGGACACCATATGTGAGATTGGAGAGGGGGGGGTGACGGGTTACAACAGTATTTAAGAGTAAAACAGACAGGATCTTATAGAGACTATAACAGTAAATAAGAGTACAAGAATTCTGGCGTTATAGACAGTATAGCAGTATCCGAGAGTATAATACTCCTGGTCTTACCAGTACACTATTCTATACTGTTCTCTATAAGACCAGGACTGTTATACTCTTCTATACTATAATACTCTCTATAAGATCAGGACTGTTATACTCTTCTATACTGTAATACTCTCTATAAGACCAGGACTGTTATACTCTTCTACACTGTAATACTCTCTTCGACAGCCCGAGTTTTATCGCAGGGAGCCTTCAGTGACTTGCGTGGAATAATGTTGTCGGTAGCAGTGTTTGACACTAAAAATGGTGGGATCATCAAAGTAATACATTTCCTGTGCTGGGATAAGACCGGTGTGATTATTTTCCATCACACTTTTTAGCTCTTTTCTTCCTCCAGACCAGATATTCATAGCATACAAGACAAAGTTGTCAACATATGAAGCAAACTCTATTACTGCCATGCATCATGTCAGTGAAGCCCTGGACTTGTTAAGGGAAGGGGAGCATGATGGGGGCATCGAGCCCTGACAACAAATTGTTGTGCGAGAAGATAGAGGTTAAGCAGGAGCCAGAGCAAGGTAGGAGAGTGGCACATGTGGGGGGAGCTTCAGGGACGTGGAAGGGGCCTTCACTCTTGGCGACGCAGAAGGGGCCTCTACTCTTGGCCGATGCAGAAGGGGCCTCCACTCTTGGCTGACGCAGAAGGGGAATCCACTCTTGGCTGACGCAGAATGGGCCTCCACTCTTGGCTGACACAAAATGGGTCTCCATTCTTGGCCGATGCAGAAGGGGCCTCCACTCTTGTCTGACACAGAATGGGTCTCCATTCTTGGCCGACGCAGAAGGGCCCTCTCGCCCTTGGCCGATGCAGAAAGGACCTACACTCTTGGTCTTTCGATGACCACCAAAGTTCAATCCCTCCCTTTTTTGCTTGTGGCCACGGACTCTCCGGCACTTCTGCATCACGTGACCGCTCTTCGGAGCGATCACCTGATGTATTTTCTATTTCGGCCATTTAGCAGGATGTGATGGGTGAGGATTGACCACCCTCCCCCTTCCATGTGGTATGTAATGGGGTACCGATCATATACAGCCCCTATAAAAAGAAGCGCAGGCCCCCATGGTGCCACTTTTCATAACCTACACTATATCTTTAGGGCACTGAAGGGGTAAATAAAAAAAGAGGAAATGAAGGAGAAGGAGAGGGAGTGGCTCAGTGAGTAAAGACACTGACTGGCACTGAGAGTTTGAAGCAGGGGAGCCTGGTGTTGGCTTCTTGTGACCTTGGGCAAGTCACTTTATCTCCCTGTGCCTCAGTCACCAAAAACATAGATTGTAAGCTCCACGTGGGCAGGGACCTGTGCCTGCAAAATCTCTCTGTAAAGTGCTACGTAAAACTAGCAGTGCTATACAAGAACATGCTATTATTATTAGAAGGAATTAGTGTTTTATTTTTTGCAAGGAGGCAATGTTTATATGCTGTAAGCGGAGGGATGAGTTGGGCTATGTACTGGGGGAGGAGTTTACAGGCTGTGGCTTGGCGGCCTGTCTGCTGATGTCTTTCCAGTTTGACTGTGTGGTCAAGTAGTATGTCCTGCTTAGCCAGTACGACAGGTGGGCATTGACAATACCAATGGTGAATAACTAGGGCCGCGACAGGGGGGGAGATCCGGGACAAGTGTCCTGGGCCCGGTGGCTGCGGGGGACCCAGCCAGCTGGTGTTGCCGCCGGGCACAGCTCTCCCCCAGCTGGAGGCTTCTCTCCCTCACTGACTGTGTCCCACGCTGAGAGAAGGGAAATAGAGAGGGCCGCGAGGTGTGAATTGGGGGGGGGGGGGGGGGGGTGGGGGGGGGAGGCTCATAAGACCACCGACACGGGGGGGGGGGGGGCAGTGATAACTCTAGACATGGGCCCCAGAAAATCTGTCTGTGGCCCTGTGGATAACCCATGGATGGTACAGTTCCAAAGTGCGGGGAAACGGTTTCAGGCGAGGAGAATCCGGCTTGTGCAGTCAACACAACATAAACAAACAATTTCTTCAAAGTGCAGGTCTCCTCTGGGACAGAGATACAAAGTAGAGCTCTACTCACACGTTCATAATGATGTTCTCCATTTAATGTGACAGCCAAGAACAGCGGAAAGACAACGTTTCAGGTCCCCATATGGACCTTTCATCAGAAACTAGAGCTTAAGAAAATCATTTTTAACACTAGAAATGCACACGCTTCAGGGGCAAGATAATAACATGATACGGGTTAAACTCATATAGGCTTCTTGGGGGAAGGGAGGGGGGTGTATTTTACAACTGTTTTTCCTAGTTGCTTCATGAAAAAATAAAAAGCTAGCCAGAGGTCAATTATGCACCACAGCAGACATCACAATCCCATCCTAGGATAATCTCTCCTAGATAAGGCCAGACAGTAAGAAAAAGCCTCTGTTTGTTGTATGTTTGATGTCCAAATTGTGAGATTATGCAGGAGTCTGTACACATGCCAAAGTAACCAGCATTTCCCTCCACCCCCCCACCCCCCTTCTTCTCTCTTCTCCTCTCAGCATGCTCCCCTCCGTGGGGTTGATAGGAAGCTGAGGTCACCAGTGATGTCATATGTTTTTAAATGCTGGTCAAGAGAAAGCACTGGCTGCGGGGTAGACGGCTTGCCTTGCCCATTCTGGCGCCTGGGAATTACTGCAAGCCTTCCTTTCACAGGCCGCCCCTGAGCCTTATCACTGAGAGAGACGGGTCCTGCACTGCACGTGGGAGAGTGGCAAAGATGGAACAGGAGATGCGTTCTCACCAATGGTTCACGTGCGATAGAAGAGCGCGCACAGATTAACACTCGTTGATTCATACACAAACCCAGAGAAATGCTGCTTTTCCTTATTTACCAATTTACAAATTCACTTTTTATATTGTGTCTCTACCATTTTTTTTACATTTCTTTTTCCTCTACTTCTTTCTTTGTTTTTTTTTCTCTTCTACTTTCTTTTTTCTGCTTCTCTCATTTTTTTTTTTTGCTTTTCTCTTATTTCTTACTTTTGTCTTAAATTGACATTTTTTTTCCCACTTACATCAACAGAAGGATCTTGGTAAAAAAGCTCCAAACAAAAATCGCTGAACTTCGTGACTTAAAAAGTGAAATCCGGTATTTTCACGGTGTAGAATGCATAGGGGCCTATGAGCTAAGTGCAGCATATAAAATATATGGCGTGAAGGTGACGCAGAAAAATGACAAAGTTTATTGCGCTTGTGTGCGCCTGGGTGCAAACGGTTTTTTTCTTTTCAATATTCAGCTAAAGCATAAAAAAAAATATTTAGCATGCACATGACACATGTAAATGGTATGTACTTAAAATATATGTGTGTGGGGAAAAGTAGATAAACTTGCGACATAACCGTCCGTGAAGTTGAACCTGGAGAGACTCCATTGCAGCCTTGGCTATATTGTTTGCACAGGGTTACAAGTTCTTCAGTGGCTATGTAACTCTTAACAAAAAAACATTTTTGGACGCAGCACGAATATTTCATTAGATACATTAACAAAATGTCCTATTTTTGCAGTATGGCTATTATGAAATATATCAAACTAATAATAAATATTTACTAATACGAGTTTTGAAATAAAAAAAATACATATCATTCGATTTTAATTTTAATTGTCAATCAGGTAGGCCACACGACGCAATGCGCCAAACATCATTTCAGACACAAAACTGTGCATCATATGTAATAAGTCAGATAACGACTGAATGTTATTTGTGGTTTGTACAGTACCTCTTTTTAGCGATACAATTTTGATGCAATAATCAGTTTCAAAGATCGTGTTGGTACATAGGCCCATAGTAGTGATATTGGCGGGAATGAGAGAATCATCTAACCAAAAAAAAAAGCTTTGGTAAGAGAACATGGAAAATAAGGGAACTCAACAATAAAAATATCATGGCGACTTGAAGATGAAGAATCGGAATAAGTGCCTTCAATATGTATGCAAAGAGCAGATAGAACGAGCATGTTTATAAACTCACTAATGTATGTGTAGCACTGTTCCCCCCCAGTGGGAGAAACACAGCCTATGTTACCTAGTGTGTGGTGCAATACCTGTTAGGGTCAGGAGAGCTGAGTCTGATCTGCGATGGAGTGGAGATCAGCACAGGCTTAGGTTAGTTCTCTTAGTGTTCAGCGCCTCCAGCCGTAGTGGGTTCCAGGATGTCCAGAAATCAGCCCCCACTACTGCATACTTCTCCCTCCTGCCCAAGAACTGATACATAGACAGGAGTGTCATAACAAGGGTCTTCATTGTATGGCGGGCATACACTGCAGATCTCCTTACAGTGATGCAGAGTCTCAGAGGTCCCAGATCTCTGGATGGTGAGGGCCCCTGATCTTACAGGGCCTCTGTGGCTGAATCCGATGTTCCCTCAGTCCAAAGACTGAGGGTGAGCACGCTCAACCTGCATTAGGAGAGACTGACAGCTCTCTGCTTCCTCTCTCTTCCAAAGAAGGAGCAGGACTGACCCTAACTTGGTCACACCCTCCTAGGAGGATCAATAAGGGGCGGGCTCATGGCCTATGCCTATACCAGATAGGCTTACACAGGCCATGAGTCACCACCTTACTTCAATCACTTATAAGAGGGGCATGAGGGGGGTCAAGATCTCATAGATTTAACCTGTTACTGCCTGCAGCTAACAGGACTCACATAACAGGGATAACGGGGGGAAAGACAGATAGAAAAGACATACCCTATTACATAGGTATAACAGTTTGTGATGGGGAGTACAGATGGGCAATTTTTGGGGCGGATTTGGATCCACCTGAGATCAGACCGTTCCTTTGGTCCATGGAGAGACTTTGAAATGTAATAAGTGTCTCCAGTTGAATATATGTCCCCTCAAGCATCCCTCCAAATAAATTAGGGAGACATGCCTGTGCTGAAAAAGGAACATACCTGAGGTACCCAGCTGGGAAATATGCTAAAGTCTGTGCACAGTATTTTTAATTGAGTCCCGTCGCAAACTTCCTAAAATAATTTCTATACCAACTATATAGAGCTGAGCCTAAGGCTACGGCCCCGGTAACTCAGCTGCAACGCGCGCCCGCGAGATTGGCGGCGCGTGCAGCTGATTACCTGGTCTGCAGGGAGCTGCAGGAAGAGAGACCGGGGGGGGGGGGCGTGGCGGGGGAGTGACGGGGGTGCGGCCATGATGTCACCCGGCAGGTTCGCCCTAATTGGCTGAACCGCTGGGGGGCGTGCCGTATCGCTCGACGCGTGTCCTGCTTTCAATTCTATTGAGAGCAGGAGCAGCTCTCGCCTCAGCGCTGCGGGCCCCCCTCGCAGCGGGCCCGGCGCCATTGAGGGGAGGGCTCTCGTCCGTGCAGCGTCCGCCACAGCGGACGCGTAGTAGGCAGCGGGGTCAAGCCCTAAGGCACCAACATGACTGGAATGGTGTCTGACCCAACAGCACCATCTCCCTCTCTCCCCTCCCAGAACTTTGCAATCTGCTCTGGTGTGTTTACATGAAGGGGAAAGAAACGTGAGATCCAAGACTAGGGTTTGTTTCGATCGACCTCGGGACACAGAGATATGGTCTTGGAGTTCTGTAGCGTATGAAAAGCAATGGGTATTTGACTACTGGAGCCCCCTAATTGCCCCAAATTAGGGGGGGAGTGGTGTTGAATTCAAGGCCCACGAACCACTCATCTTTAGTTGTAGCTGCAGGATTTGCTTTGGTTCTATCTAGTAATGTGTAGACATGTCTCTGTAGCTTAGAATGACTCGGTCTGGGCCTGTGACAGGCTCTTTCACTATACAGATCTGTATTCCCTTATCAGGGTCTCCCACACAGAGGATATGTTATTACATCGTTTTTCCACAGTCCACTGTATTCCCTCATGTAGAGGTGAGGAGGAGGGCAGAAGGCAGAGGCACTGCTGTGACCCTGTGCACGCCTCCCGTTCTGTAGAGCATTGTAGGAATGGTAGCAGACCCTCTACTGTGCCAGTATCCCCTAAGAAAAAAGGCTGGCGGCTCCTCTGACAAGTGAAAAGGTTAATGCACACGGGTAAAGGTGACATTGTAAGAAAATGAAAAAAAGGTCCAAAGATCAGTGTGGATTTCTGGTTTTACTATTGGTCGTTCATTTATTAAAGGTGTAATTCCACCAAAAACCAACATTTGCTACACAAAGGGTGACCAGTTATGTTTAATAGCCAGGCATGGTTATTTATCAAGGCAAAAGCAGTGCAATTATGGGGCAGAAAATGCACCGGATGCATCACATACAATTGCTTTCAATGTTAATATATAGTTGAAAAAAGTCCTCGAAAGATACATTTGTGTAATCCGTTTTCTCTTTATACTGATGTAGATTTAGTAAACCTACACGTGTGTGTGTGTGTGTGTGTGTGTGTGTGTATGTATGTAGCCCCTTTTCCCCGTTTCTAGGGTGACTACGTGCGGTGCTTTACCTGGTGGTTAACAGGAGGCCTGATCCTCCGCTGCAGGGAGCCTGGGGTGTACCTGATTCATTCCGGTGACAGCGCCTCTACCTATGAGGGATCCTGGCAGCGCCGGATATATACACACAGTATATATATAGAACAGTTTACAGAACATGCACTTATAAATGCAGTGCTATTACAGGCCTCACATGGCCGTGCTCGCACAATACCTCACTGTCCAACCACCTTGTTCACACCCCGGTGAGGGTTTCCCCCAAAGTACTGTGCAGTATGTCTACTTATGGAACCTGTTGCAGCTCTTATGTACTGATTTCCCCCCCCCCCCCATATCTTTCAGCTCCCTTAAAAAGACACATCCTGTGAAACAAGGTTTTATATATTATTTCTGCACTTGAAACCCATCTCACTGCCAGAGAGACCTGCCACGCCCCGTCGAACAGTGAACAGGTAGTAAAGCAAAGATGTGCTGCAGAGTGGTGTCTTAGGCAAGGAGACAAGTGGGAGGGAGAGGCTTCTGCTTTCACTTCAGTGGGACAAGGCAGGTGATCCATTTTCAGTGAGCTAATCAGTGCATGCTGACTTTCACTAGGACGCACAGCACTGGGGATCATTTATCTCTCACCCTCCTATTTATCCGAGATAGGTTGTAGGTATTCAATGCTGACGTTTCTCACCCACACTTCATAAACTATATTCCGGGTCTGTCCGATGCCGATTACAACCTTATTTGCCTAATTATGGATCATGTTAAAGGGTCACATCTAACTCCTAGCCTCAAGGGGGCTATTGGCTAAACTTTCCCAACAGCAAACCTTGTGTAAAAGAATTGCATCAGATTTATCAAAGGTAAAAAAAATCCAGCTTATTTCCATGGGGGTTCATTTTATTTGGGGCTGGTATTTGCACTGATTTTGCAGACAGGAGACTTGAGTTTAATGCTAAGGACATGTCATCCTTCCGTTTACTTGTGTGTCACAACAAATACTATGTGAAATTCCCACTAAGTTATATAAATTGAGCATAGCTCCATAACTTTTCTGTACTTTTGAGGTTCCTTTATCCTGTTCGATTAGTCTTGGCATCATGGATTATCATCCCTTTTTCTTTACTGAAACCTTAGCACTTTAGTATAACCAGTAGGTGGCGCTACAGCTGTTCCGTATTTTATCACATGCAGACACAAGCCAAGTTCCAGTAGCTGTGTTTTTCCTGTGTAATTGATGGATCTTGGAGTACAGTCGAACCTATGACAGAACTAGTGACAGTGCATTGTTTGTTAATGAATTCAGACATTCACTAAAAAAAATAAAAATAAAAAAGTGAGGGTGTGCCGAGCACGCGCATTTTAAGTGAACTTCTTTTTCTTTTATCAGTATTTTGCCACAGAAATTGTATTTGTGAGGTTGATGTTTTTAATTAAATATTAAAACACAATTTCAGTGCCAAAACGCAAAGAAGTTTTAGCTATTTGCACTTCTGTATTTATAGTAACTGTGAATTCATTGTGTGTGTGTGTGTGTCAGTCAGTGTGTGTATGCGTCTGTGTGTCAGTCAGTGTCGGTCTGTCTGTGTCTGTGTCAGTCAGTGTGTGTCTGTCTGTCATTGTGTGTCAGTGTCAGTCAGTGTCTGTCAGTCAGTGTGTGTCTGAGTGTGTGTCTGTGTCAGTCAGTCTGTGTGTGTGTGTGTCAGTCATTGTTTTTGTGTGAGTGTCAGTCAGTGTGTGTGTGTATGTGTGTCAGTGTGTGTGTTTGTGTGAGTATCAGTCAGTGTCTCTCCTCTCCCTCCCCCAACGTCACTGATGGCCTCTTCTCCCAGCAGTGACGTCACTTCCATTATGGAATTTTGTTACACCACAAGGGATTTTTCCTATCAAAACTCTGCAGGTGCCAGCAAAGAAGCTTCACTTCAAAAAAACATCTATTAAATTGTGAAAGCAAAAACCAGACACAATAAAGTTATGTTTGGTAAAACATTGCCCAAAACCCTACACTGTACAAAGTACGGTAAAGACACAATACATATGAAGGTATTTGCGTGTCTTCTACACATCCCCTATCCTGCTTTATTCACTCCATTGCTATGTGCCAGACACTAGTCATTAGACCAGGGGTGCGCAAAGTGGGGGCGCGCAAAGTGGGGGGCGCGCAAAGTGGGGGGTGCGCAAAGTGGGGGGCGCGCCCCCAGGGGATGTGAGAGAATTTCCAGGGGGGGGCGGCGACTACAGAGGCCCCGTGCTCTCCCCCAAGGCATTTAAATGAAATGCCGGGGGGGACCGCGCGAGGCCTCTGAAACTTGTTCCACTTGATCTTTGATGACGTGTCGCCATTGTAACTGCCATGGCAACGTGACATCACGTGACCCCGCAACGTCATTTGACGCTGGAGCTGAGGAGGAGGGGCGCGAGCTGGGAGGTTAGCAGGCACGGGGTGGAAGGCTAAAAACTTTGCACACCCCTGCATTAGACCGTAGTCTAGGCAAGGATTCTGGGTAGTGACATGCAGACGAATGCCCACAGAGTGTGTCACTTTTAGCTCATTGTCCACTTTATTGCATGGATTCCCTAGAGCAGGGGGGCTCAACGCCAGTCCTCAAGCCTCTCTCACCCCCCAACAGGTCAGGTTTTCAGGAAATCCCAGCTTCAGCATAGGTGGCTCAATCAGTCACCTGACTGGTGGCTCAATCAAGAGACTGAGCCTCTGATTGAGCCACTTGTGTTGAAGCAGGGACTGATTGAGCCACCGGTGCTGAACCGGGGATATCCTGAAAACCTGACCTGTTGTGGGTGGGGATAGGGGGGCTTGAGGACTTGAGTTGAGCACCCCTGCTCTAGAGCTTGTCCCTGCTACAATACATTACACCACTAGTACAGCTTAACCTAGAACTACATGTATATAAGTGACATATATAATATACCATATATATATCTTCCTGAAGGAAGATATGGTTTATTACACTTATTTGTCACTATATATACGGTATATTATATATGTCACTTATGTGCATGTAGTGCACTTTCCCCCACCCCCTGGGAGATCTAGCGGCTGGTGTGTGTGCTGCTTTTACCTGCGGCCCGCAGGAGGCCTGAGCCTCCGCTACTGGGAGCCTGGGGTGGACCTGGATCGTCTCTGGATAGCTCCTCCATTTGTACAGGCTCCTCCAGTGTGGGATAACCCTGCTACAAGACGCCATGCAATGACACACACACTACAAAAGTATAACAGTTTACTGCATGAGATATCATAAACCACATATATATATCACCACAACCAGGCCACGCACGGCCGTGACCACCGGTACTCTGACCCCCACCTGGAAACACAGTCCCCAAAGTACTGAGGGGCCCTCTGGCACCCAACCACCCTGACGTCCACGAGTATACAGTCCCTCCCCAAAACAGCGCTGTCCACTAAAGTGTATGGTTGGTGCACATGCAGAGTTAAGGTACCTGCCGGGTGGTCCCACACCCGGGCGTGCTGATGTCTCCTTGATGGGATCCCCGGATCCAGGGATGTATCCGCGAAGCCTCCGCCTCTACGTTGGGTGGGTCCCGCGTGGAGTGTACTAACATATGCAATGTCTCTTGTATCAGAGGGGTGATCTGCTCCAAATCACCCTGGTCCAGGATGCAGCCACGTCCTGGCTTTGTCCCTATGTTCTGGTTGTACAGGGGCATTGTCCCTATCTATGAGCCTGTCCCTGCAGCAACCACAAGCTACACAGGGGTGTCTGGGCCTAGCTGGGGCCTAACAGGGGGTATCTGGCCTAGTGCAGGTGCCAGAGACACACAAACTACCTTCCTTGCCCCAGCTCCGACTGACGTGGTCCTCGCTCGCCAAATGTATCTATATTCCCCTTGCAGGGGAAGCTGCAGCCCTATTGGCTATTCTGGTGCACCTGACTACCTGCCCCTATGCATGCTGGGGGCTGTAGTCCCCGCGGAGCCTTCTCTGGCTAATGGCTGCCCTGCATCTCCTTCTGCACATGTGCAACTCACTGCGCCTGCGCGGCTGTGCGCAAGATGGAGGCGCCCTGCTACGGGAGCCGCTGGCGACTCGGTCGCCCTGTCTATACCCCCAACAGCCTGCCTCAGCTCCCGCACGCACCGGCACAAGTCGGATGAACCCGTGCACCTCCTGCCGGCATCTGAGGAGGTAAGGGGACCAGGGGGGGCTGCTATATAAAGCACATTGTTTTTACGTTTACTTAGATCACTTGAATTTAGAGGTTGTTCTTTTTGGGTTTGAGCTGCAAAACAGATCATTTAAGTCACTTTAATATTTTCTCCTTAGCACCGTGTTATTTTTCACTTTATAACCTAAAAACAAAACACATTGTGTGGTATTGACGAAGTTCATTCTATGATGTATGAAAACATTGTGTCGTGTTCCATACCCGCTTGATACTTAGGTTACTCTGTTACCGAGCCTCTGTTACTGAGCACTATCTCTCTCCTATCGATCAGTCTCTGCCACTCTCCTCATGAAAACTCTTGACGAGGGTAGGGCCCATGGACGCAGACAGGGTGGGACAGCTGGTATTGCTGTTCCGGGCCCGCCAAGTCAAGGGGCCCGGTCTTGGCAACCCTACTGTTTCTATTCTGTGCAGGCAAGCCGGGCCCTCCCCTTTTCTGGCTGCCGCCCTCCTCCCTTCTCTCCTGCACTACTGCAGGGCCCTCCCCTTTCCTCAGCATTGCCCTCCCCTTCCCACAGTACCACTCCCTTCCCTTCTCTCCTGCAGGACTGCAGGGCCCTCCCCTTCACTCAGCACCGCCCTTCTGTCCCTCCCTCCCCAGGCCTGATGGGCTTGCCTGTGCACCGGCAATGCAGCTCCAGAATGCCCATCCATGGGTCCCAGGTAACTCCACATGCCCCAGGCCCCCTTATACCACCCTCCCAGGCCCCTTACCCATCCCAAGAGGGAGAGAGCTTAATGCGTTAAATTGGCCGTGCTGACCCCAACAACAAAAAACATATATTTGAAGGTTTTTTTGTGTTCCTTAAGCGTGTGCATCGTATGCGACCTATTTTTCCCATGGCCATATTTCATGTCTGATTCACGTCTCCCGACCGCCCAATGACTCCCATCGTACCCGATAATGCTTAACTTGTTTGGCGATGCCGTGCGATCCCTCTGTGGTGACGAGGGATCGCTGCTTATCGCGTATAGTGCTTATAAGCATGGCGCTTTCGAAGCCAGAGGTGATGTCTAAGCGCCTATCATTACACGGGGGAGAGTTTAAATGCGGGTCCTATGACAAGATACATAATGATTAAACAAGGACCTGAACGCCCGCGCTGTAGCCTGCATATTGGGGTACCGTGGCCTCTGCGTGCCGCCATGTCGCCGACCTTTGAAGCGATTTTGCCTTCCGACCCATTTATGGCAAGAGCCTGGGATCTCCACGGACATCTGAACGCTGTGCGCCCCCCACCGCATAATGATTACATTTACAAGTAGTGCCCCATTTGCACTGGCTGTCAACAAAAGGCCAGCAAACACCGTGCAGGCCCGCATCCGGTGTACGATTGCCCGCAAGACTACCTGAGCACTAAAGACGGATGCTGCGGCATCGTTAACTCCAACCACAAATGCATGGTTTTGTGGTCCCACTGTACTTGCTTGCGCACGGCCATCTAATGATGAAA
Source organism: Ascaphus truei (assembly GCF_040206685.1). Classification (NCBI taxonomy): domain Eukaryota; kingdom Metazoa; phylum Chordata; class Amphibia; order Anura; family Ascaphidae; genus Ascaphus; species Ascaphus truei. The sequence continues at coordinate 396,200,680 of NC_134486.1, forward strand.
CTGCTCACCAGAAGATCACCATGCAAAGCCCTGAACGCTTTATACACCTCCCCTATGGTGTCCAAATACTTGAGACCAACATTTGTGTGGCTCCTTTTCCCCAATTATACTCGCCAAAGTGGCAAAACCAGTTGTGGAAACACGTCACTATCCTCATCTTGACCCCCGTCCTCATGTCTCGCACCCCTGCACCTTTCCTTTATAAAACCTGGTAGCAGTGACAATATTACTACTTACTCCCCTGTGCCACATCTTCTCCTACACCGCCACTGGGAGGTACATACCCAAGGGGCTCGCCACACACTTGCACGCCTCCCTAAATTCACAATCAGTGGGCCAACCCATGCCCCTCCCGTTGGTCATGCCCCTCATTGCCGGTGACCCAAACATAACTCTCGTTGGCATCCATACCCTCGCAACTCCTTCGTTTGTCTAGGCTGCGCCGCTACCAGGGAACAAACCCATATTTCCCACTTGCTTGACCCTAGGAGTTATTCTAACCTCCCAATTAGCCAAAAACAGCACCCCTACTATGCCAGTACTAGGATTACTCACAATCCCGTCTATTCTTGGTATTGGCGATGGCATTGCCAGCATCCCAGCGCCAAGAGCCTCTTGTAGGGGATCCCCAGCTGCAGAATCGCTGCTTATTCCAACATCGCTCCTGCGCCATCGCTATCTCTGACATGACAGTAAGTAACCGGAGCGTTAATTGGGAATCCTCACCTGTCTAAGGCTGTGCCGGCGACGCGACGTCGCTTGAAAACAATTGTATGGAAGCCGTCGCGTGCGCTTATAGTGGACGCGACGGCGCAACAGAGCGACGGTGCTACCAAAATCCTTGTAGTCACTAGAATTTGATTTTTGCAGAGACGGTCTCACCATGTGACTGCCTGTAAGCCAATCAGATCGCTTCTTCTGCACCCATAGACATTATCCATCATAAACATTTGTCTCGTATTCCTTTGACAGTCATTGTATAAAGCCATTATGTTTGATTATAGTTTAGAAACGAAATTGGGCAACCAAACTATATAGATAGATATATAAACTATGTATTTAACACAGTTTAGGCAGATAGAAGATGGCTTCGATATGGCTGTATATTGTATAACGATTTGTGTATACTAGAGGTTTAAACAAACTCCAGTTTGTGTTTAAATAACACACCTTGGCAGCATACAGAAAACACAACTCTCCGTTTTGCCTTTTGCTCTTTTCTCCGTTTGCTCATCTCCGCCCCTCTGCCTTCCCCCTTGCTCTTGTCTCCGCCCCTCTGCCTTCCCCCTTTGCTCATCTCCGCCCCTCTGCCTTCCCCCTTGCTCTTGTCTCCGCCCCTCTGCCTACCCCCTTGCTCTTGTCCCTGCCCCTCTGCCTTCCCCCTTGCTCTGATCTCCGCCCCTCTGCCTTCCCCCTTGCTCTTGTCCCCGCCCCTCTGCCTTCCCCCTTGCTCTTGTCTCCGCCCCTCTGCCTACCCCCTTGCTTATGCCATGCCCCTTGTAGCCAGCGACATCTCCAAAACTGATATTACAACTTTTGCGACGGCGACGTCATCGGTCGCATCTCTGTCGCCGGCACTATAAGCACAGCCTGAGTGAGCAGCAAGCTCAGTGAAAGACTGCTGGGAAGGGTGAGGGAACAGGGAACGGGGGAGAGCACCCTCCTAGATCACCGCTATAGGGGAAGTGGCAGCCCGTCAGGCACTCCTGCATTATCCCATAAACTGGGCACTGCACGTAGGCACTCCTCCCACACTGTGTGGGGGAACGGGAATGTATTGGCCGCCTGCTGGCTGCCCTGCTCTTGCTGCCACGCGCAGCATGTGTCCCAGACCTCAGACCAACACCTACTGCAGATAAAGTTCTGGATTCAGCCACTCCAGAGGTCTGAAGCGTCGCCTCACTTGCCTATCTCAGGCTACGGTCCAGTGTTTCCGGCAGCACGCCTGCCTGGTGGTGCGTGCACAGGTGAAAGCCACATTGTGCGGTCTAGGGGGAGCGATGGGAGGCGTGGCAATTACAGAGGGACGGACGCGCGGCCATGACGGATGAGCAGCACAACGCACAACGCACAGCACAGTCCCTATTGGTCCACCCGATCTGCCCTACCATTGACTGTCGCACACCACCTGATCACATCGCTGCAAGGGAAGACAAAATTCTTGTTTTCCCTGCCGGTGGACGCGTCATCGCGCTTTGCGCGCCCACACGCCCACTGGGGCCTGCCCTATGAAGGGCTGTGGTGTGTGGCACGCACGCCGGAGCTAGCGCCGCAGCGGCCACTGGGGACCTTGCCTTAGGAGCTCTGTATGGCCCTCCGCTCATGTAACGGGTCCCAGAGGAAGGGGAAGCATCTTCGTGCTGCATCTTGGCACCCCCTCGGCCCCCGTTCTGACGTCCCGGCGGACAGCTGCTCCTGCAACCAGCTAGTTCCTCTCTGCTCTGCCTCCGTCAACAGGAGTCCCATCTCCCGATCCTTCGTCTGGGTGGGAGCAGCCGATCAACGAGTCATTTCCGCGTCCTAGTGCTGAGCCTCCAGCTCCCTGATGCCCCCCATGCTGCTCCTCCCCATAAGCTCTAAACCCCGTTTCCCGCCGTATTCAGTGGGGGTCCGACTCAGTGCATGGGCTTTACTTTGTTGACTCCCTATTAAACTTTGCATTCACTGCAAACTTATTTTCCTCTCTTCCAAGGCTCTTCATTCCTCTGCCCATCCCTATATCTCCACTTTAATCTTTCTCTATATCCCTACTCGCCCTAAACACTCTGATCAGGCCTGTCTCCGCTCGGACCCCATTTCACTACAGCTCTCTCATGTCTACAACCCTTCACACATGCTTCACCCAACCTTTGTAACTCCTTCCATTTCAAGGTCACCAGAGCATCTTTTCTCTCTAACTTCAAAGCCTATCTGAGAACTCACCTGTTCAACAAGCTATTGAATTAGTCCTGAATGATCACTAATCACTAAACTACAGTGTGCTCTTATACACACACACACTCACCAATGCACTAAAATGTACTCCTACGGAGTATTAGTCTCCCTATGTGACGATTATGTTACATTTATGTATTGATGCACTTATCCCATCTGTATTATTATATTCCCTGTATTGTTATTGTATTGTAGTAAAAATTGTACAGCGCTGCATACCTGGCTGGTGCTATACAAATATACATACATATTCATTTTCTCAAAATAGTTATGGTATATTTTTCAATAATTATATTATTTAGCTAGAAACAAAGCTTTTCTCTCCATGAGAATTCTGGGGCCTCACACATCATTTTAGAAATTATTTTCTTGATTTGTAAGAGTGACCAACATTTTAAAAAAAACAAAAAAAAAAACATTGTATTATGATATAAAATAAGCTAAATTATATGTTTTTGGGATTTATTTATTTTTACAGCCCCAGGTAAATGTTTCTCAAAGTGTCGTGGATGAATCAAACGCAGTTTTGTGATTAAAACGTCTGGACAATGTTAGCCTACAAACCCGGCCAAAACCTAAACACAAATAAACTAAGAGGAAAGATAATATGTGTATGTTATATATATATATATATATATATATATATATATATATATATATATATATATATATATATATATCTTATACTATATTAGTGAAAGCACTGTATGTTTGCCTGCCTGCCTGCATGCATGCCTGCCTGCTGGATGTCCGGTGTCCCTAGCGGCAATCTCATTGGTCCCTTGGCCCGCCCGCCCCCGCACACCTCTCATTGGCCTCACACACTCACACACCCCCTTGGCCTGCCCCCCACACCTCTCATTGGCCTGAGGCGGAGTGACGGGCCAAAGGTCCAAAAAAATAAATAAAACACACACACACACACACACACACACACCTCTCTCCCCTCTCCAAATCACCTTTTCCCCCTCCCCAGCGGCATCACCTCTTCCCCCTCCCCAGCGGCATCACCTCTTCCCCCTCCCCAGCGGCATCACCTCTTCCCCCTCCCCAGCGGCATCACCTCTTCCCCCTCCCCAGCGGCATCACCTCTTCCCCCTCCCCAGCGGCATCACCTCTTCCCCCTCCCCAGCGGCATCACCTCTTCCCCCTCCCCAGCGGCATCACCTCTTCCCCCTCCCCAGCGGCATCACCTCTCCCCCTCCCCAGCGGCATCACCTCTCCCCCTCCCCGCTCCAAATCACCTTTCCCCCTCCCCAGCGGCATCACCTCTCCCCCCTCACCGCTCCAAATCACCTCTCCCCCTCACCGCTCCAAATCACCTCTCCCCGCTCCAAATCACCTCTCCCCGCTCCAAATCACCTCTCCCCGCTCCAAATCACCTCACCTCTCCCCCCTCCCCGCTCCAAATCACCTCGCTTCCCGCAGCTGCCACGCGGCGCGTAAGATGGCGGACCCCCTTCCTCCCTCGCGGCGCCGAGTCAGACGGTGGCGGCGCCCGGAAGTACAGGTAGGTGTCGCTCCCCACCTCCGGCGCCAAACGGAACTGAGAAAGGGCGCATCAACTGAGGTGTGTGTGTGTGTGTGTGTGTGTGTGTGTGTGTGTCACTGTCCACTGCCCCCCCCTCCTATCCACTGCCCCCCCCTCCTGTCCACTGCCCCCCCCTCCTGTCCACTGCCCCCCCCTCCTGTCCACTGCCCCCCCCTCCTGTCCACTGCGTCCCCCCTCCTGTCCACTGCGTCCCCCCTCCTGTCCCCCCTCCTGTCCACTGCCCCCCCCTCCTGTCCACTGCGTCCCCCCTCCTGTCCACTGCCCCCCCCTCCTGTCCACTGCCCCCCCCCTCCTGTCCACTGCCCCCCCCTCCTGTCCACTGCCCCCCCTCCTGTCCACTGCCCCCCCCCTCCTGTCCACTGCCCCCTCCCTCCTGTCCACTGCCCCCCCCCTCCTGTCCACTGCCCCCCCCCTCCTGTCCACTGCCCCCCCCCCCTCCTGTCCACTGCCCCCCCCCTCCTGTGCACTGCCCCCCCCTCCTGTCCACTGCCCCCCCTCCTGTCCACTGCCCCCCCCTCCTGTCCACTGCCCCCCCCCTCCTGTCCACTGCCCCCCCCTCCTGTCCACTGCCCCCCCCCTCCTGTCCACTGCCCCCCCCCTCCTGTCCACTGCCCCCCCCCCTCCTGTCCACTGCCCCCCCCCCCCTCCTGTCCACTGCCCCCCCCCCCTCCTGTCCACTGCCCCCCCCCCCTCCTGTCCACTGCCCCCCCCCCTCCTGTCCACTGCTCCCCCCCCTCCTGTCCACTGCCCCCCCCTCCTGTCCACTGCCCCCCCCTCCTGTCCACTGCCCCCCCCCTCCTGTCCACTGCCCCCCCCCTCCTGTCCACTGCCCCCCCCTCCTGTCCACTGCCCCCCCCCTCCTGTCCACTGCCCCCCCCCTCCTGTCCACTGCCCCCCCCCTCCTGTCCACTGCCCCCCCCTCCTGTCCACTGCCCCCCCTCCTGTCCACTGCCCCCCCCTCCTGTCCACTGCCCCCCCCCTCCTGTCCACTGCCCCCCCCCCTCCTGTCCACTGCCCCCCCCCCTCCTGTCCACTGCCCCCCCCCTCCTGTCCACTGCCCCCCCCCTCCTGTCCACTGCAGGAAATGCAGGGGGAGGAATCCATGCCTTTGAGGCGCCCCCCCCCCTCCCTTTGACGCCCCCCCCCCTCCCTTTGACGCCCCCCCCTCCCTTTGACGCCCCCCCCCTCCCTTTGATGCCCCCCCCCTCCCTTTGACGCCCCCCCCTCCCTTTGACGCCCCCCCCTCCCTTTGACGCCCCCCCCCTCCCTTTGACGCCCCCCCCTCCCTTTGACGCCCCCCCCCCTCCCTTTGACGCCCCCCCCTCCCTTTGACGCCCCCCCCCTCCCTTTGACGCCCCCCCCCTCCCTTTGACGCCCCCCCCCCTCCCTTTGATGCCCCCCCCCCTCCCTTTGACGCCCCCCCCCTCCCTTTGACGCCCCCCCCCCCCCCTTTGACGCCCCCCCCCTCCCTTTGACGCCCCCCCCCTCCCTTTGACGCCCCCCTCCCTCCCTTTGACGCCCCCCCCTCCCTTTGACGCCCCCCCCCTCCCTTTGACGCCCCCCCCCTCCCTTTGACGCCCCCCCCCTGCCTTTGACGCCCCCCCCTGCCTTTGACGCCCCGCGCGCACACACTGACTGACTGCCGCACGCACGCACACACTGACTGACGCGCACACAAAGCCTGACTGACGCACGCACACACTGACTGAGGCACACACTGACTGTGTGTGCGTCAGTCAGTCTGTGTGTGTTTGTGTTTCTGCCTCAGACTCACTGACGCGCGAGCAAACACACAGTGACTGACGCACACACGCTACATGAAGCTGTAAAGGAGGGAGGGAGGGGGGGACTGGATTGATGTGAATGGGGGACAAACAGAGAGAGGGGGGAGGAGAGAGAGGAACGGGAACATTACATCCCGGGCAACGCCGGGTCTCTCAGCTAGTATATATATATATAGTGTTGGATTTCCCATCAGGCCCGGGTCGAGGGCGGCAAAAATGTCCGCCCCCATATACAGATTCCGCGCTCTCAGACCTGATGGGGGCACTTACCTGTGGCAGACGCCTCCTTGCTGCTGCCCTCCTCCTTCCGAATCCAGTCGCCAAATGACGCTGAAGACGTCCCCAACGTGATGTCACATGGCGTCTCATTGCCATGACGCCTGCAGTGTCAAAGGACTATGCGATTCGGAAGGAGAAGGAGGGCGGCAGCAAGGAGGTGTCCGCCACATTTAAGTGCCCAGGGGTGGCAAATCCACTAATCCGGCCGCTGTATGTAGTGTTGTGTGCAGTGCCCCCAATTCTCACTTGCATCTAAAACCCAATATGCACAGCAAGGAGACAGACGGCAGATGAGCCAGGCTCCAAGAGACTTCCACCACTGACCGGTCAAAGGAAGTAAAAAGAAATGTGGGAAGCTGTTCTGGACGCTGTTCTGGACGCCAGCTACCAGTGTTATGAGACAAAGAAGAAGAAGAAAAAAAAGACAAGTTTTTTATGATGAGAAAACAATTGCTCAAAAGGATAATGCTGTGCGAAGAAAAATAATGACATTGCTTTCAGAAAATGGATGCGTGAAAAAGTAGATCATTTTGAAAAATAATTGTTAACGTCTCAATTATGACAATAAAGATACAGTATCCATGTTTCTTGTGACCATTATTCATTATAATTACATCTCTTCTCCATACCTGAGATTGATTATCATATGGAGCTGGTGGGAAAGGGGGATTAGGACACAAGTTTTTCACTATGTCATTGTGGAAATTTTTATTAGTAGCAATATTATGCAATGGGCAACATGCTAAATTAATCTTGCATAATGAACAAGCGTACAGTAGAGGCAACGTTTATTCTAACATTTGCTGTAAACTAGCCGGGCTACATTCTGGGTATGTGCTGGGTATGTGCTGGGTATGTGCTGGGTATGTTCTGGGCTAGTTTGAGGCACGTTTAAGGCATTTCTGCATTGACTAATGACCCATAGGATTAACACAGCAGGGATCCCTGGCAGTCCCATTCAGTTTGAATGGGACTGCCAGGGACCCCCGCTGCTAATCTGATGGGCCATTAATCAATGCAGAAATGCTGGGGCTAGTTTAAGGAAAGTTTAAGGCATGTATTCAGAATGTACCTGGGTGTACCTGGGTCTTTTGGGGAATTGCCACTGGTTTTTGTTAGAATAAACGTTGCCTCTACTGTAGTTGACCCCATTAGAATGGTCAAGACATCTAAAGTGACGATACATTGTTACAGTGATACCAGTAACAGGGCACTCACTGGTAATCAAAAATAAGTACAACAAGGCCTCGGTCATAGTGGAAGCGTGCGTGTGCGTGCGGCGTCACGCTCGCTTCAAGCAGGACAGGGAGGCATGTCGGGGGCGCGGCCATGACGTGACTGAGCTGGTTCGCCCTCATTGGGCGAACCGCTCACGTGACCAGGTCATCGTGCGGGAAAGTCAAACTTGGTTGTAGCGCCAGGCACCGGTCTCCCCGTCGCCCTTGTGCACGCGCTCGCCCGCGCACTATAGACAAACACATTGGCGTCCTAGTGTTTGTTTTCGTAGCTCGGCGTGGCTCGCGCTGTCCCCTGCACTATGAACACAGCCTAAGTACAACAATATATTCTTTATTTCTTTGGTTCTGGCATCTTTAAGAAACTGTTTATATTTAGCGGTTAAGATAACAATGGCAATAAACACTTGTACAAAGGATCTGCACAGGGCTGATTGAGATACGCCGCCTATTACTGCTACTGTTGTCTGAAATCATACAGACTAATGTAACCATCCCTGAAAGGAGCATACGCTCTCCAAAACATGAACTGAACCCGCATTCATCTCAGCTCCCCGAGATACATACCTCTGCAGAGGGTGCTGCTAGCAGCTCCGCAGGCTTAAATGTACCAGCCATGCAGGCCATTTAAACCACCATTATGATAGCCCAGCTGGAGCTGCTACCGGCACCCCTTATAAAGGTAAGTATCTCGGGAAGCAGGGGTCCCCGGAGCTGAAATTAACGCAGTTCAGCTACTGTTGCAAACCTATTAAAAAAAAAACACAGAACCCCCCCAAAAACAAAACTCAAACCAGGAGTACTGCTTGAGTTGGTATTACTACTTCTGGTTGCAGGATCTACAGATGTACAGTAGCCAGCCTTACTGTTCTTGTGGCCACAGGAATACAAATGTGGAAATCCGCAGCCCCAAGAACAGCAAGGTTTTGTGAGACAGGAGGATTACCGCTGTGGGAGTGCATGCTTTTGTGTGGGACCCAGCAGCGCTAATCCTTGGCTTGTATAGGCCATCTGCTTGAAGAGAATACCGGTACTCACCTTTTAGATGAGCTGCGCAGCCATCTCTGTCCCCATCTGCAGCCGTCTCTCCATGTCTCCACCTGCAGCTTCGTCCCGCAATGCAGAAAGTAAGTGTCAGAGTTCAGAAGGCGGAGAAGAGAGAGAAGGGGTGCATAGTGGTCCTCAACCGGGCTGAGAAATGCAAGAGTATTTATAGGCAGTTAAGGATCACACAGGTGCAACGAATGAAGTATTATGGTCACAATTATACAATATAATATACACACTCCCCCCCCCCCCCCAAGGGAGATTTGTATCTCACTGGGTGTGCCATGGTGCTGGGTCGCTCACCTGTAGTATATCAGGAAGTATTTGAGACTTTGCAGATGGTGGTGGGAGAAGCAAGGGAACAGGCTTGTTCTTCTGGTGCAGCGCCTCCATCCTGCAGGGATCTGCCAGAGGCAGGAAGTAGTCCCTACAGGAACCCCTTCCAGTAATTCACACCAGAGGCAAGGAATTTTGTACCATTTATTGGTAGGCCAGCAGATTCCTTCCTCTCTTGCAAGAGAGGTACTTATTACATCCTAATCAATGACACTCTTCCCTCGCATCTTGCTCCTCTTCTCCCTGACTAGGCACCCCAAGGGCTTGAGGCTAGTCATCACTCTCTTACCCCCTGATGGGGCAAGTCAGACACCGGCCTCACTCCCTTAGGAGCAGGCTACATCCTGGAATCTTTCTCCTCTAAATTTAGGAAGGAAGAATCTTATATACCTAGTTAGGGGTTAGTAACCCTGCCCCAAAATTGGGCAGCCTGGAAGGAGGAGCAGGCATCACCGCACACCATCATCCCCCTGTAAATCCCCCCCCCCCCCACCACCACCCCCACCGACAGGATGCTTCCAACTGCCACTAGCCTGCACCTGGCTATGGCTACAATTTGTATAATGTGCTGCCGGACTCTCATGCTGGCCTATAGGAAGAGATTTAACCCTAACACTGAATGCACCTCACCAGGACTTAGATGCTAGGGCTGGGAAACACATAGCATGGGGCACTCGGTGTGACGGGGAGGGGGTAACCAGGTTCAATAATAAAGGTATATATATATAGCAGAGTTGGGGGCTACTCCTTTGTCCCGCCAAGAATTGGAAATATTAGTAAGACAAATAGACATCCGGTGATTGATAATTAACTAAATCAGCGAAGATTTTTGTGCTACAAGTGGTGTAGAAAAATCCCCTAAAGAGATCTGATCTTCAATGCCGACAATCACAACTTCTTAAAGTTGTTTTACAATTTCTCTTACTTAAAGGAGGGGATGGGCTAACTGATCCAAATCCCTCTCCCAGATATTTTAGGCCAAATCTGATCCCCCCGCCCCTCACAATCCACCTGTGGATTGGAAACTAAAGATATCAGAGCGCATCAGAATCTGCCGTTGGATGCAATGTTGTCACTGCAGCAAGGGATTCTAGGTAATGACATGCAATTAGTACCCAGCGTCACCTTTTGCTCCTTATCCATTTTAACATGGACCCCTATAAGCGTATGCCTGCCGTGTTACACAGCTTTTCAGCACAGCCAGTAAACCTACTCACAGACAGCTCCGTTGACCTTTTCAGTCTCAGTAGGAGACCGGTTATACGGCTTTGCAATATGAAGCTGGGATAGGTTTCAACAACACATAAGCTACGGTGGGTAGAAAAAAGTGTCCCAAACCCTCCACCTTACGGTGTACAGTAAATAAAAATACCACTTGTGTAAGGGCTATTTGCAGTAAAGTATAACCAGGCAGATACAATGCAGCAGGTTCCTGTACTGTTTGCTCTCTCTCCTGTCTCTTGCAAACAATGAACCCCTGGGAGTAGTTCTGTGTTATCAGTCCTAATGTGCAGCTTGTTAATGATCCTACTTAGCTGAATGACCAGGGTGTGACCTCCGGGGGTCAGTCCTGTCTCCATGGGAGCCTGGGTTATCTCAGTGACCCAGGGAGACCTAAGCACAATCTCAAGGTTGATGACGACAAAGGCCTCCCACCTTCCCAAGACCTCTCTAGTGTCTGGCACGGAGCTGGGGAAGGCACCACTTACTGACCGAAATAGTAACTCAGATAACCCAACAGGCGCAAATATGTTGGTGTGGATTCCCATTGAGAAAAGGCCGTCCTCTCTACACCTCTGCACACATACATTTCTCAGACTCCCCTTACTCTGTTTCATTTACTGGACAAATGGAGACTCAACTTAGAACATTGTGTCGAAGATGATGTAGAAGGAAAGCACTCACCCACGCTAGACATGGTCCAATATTTTTTAACCCCTGCACTAAACCAAAAACCCCTGCACTGCCAGAGAGCCTGCAAAAGAAACCATGTTGCAGTCCCTTTTTCTGGTGAAAAAGGGGTTCATTAAACATATGCTTTGTATGTAGCCCTCCCTGCCAGGCCTCCTGGGGTGGTGACATCGATGTAGTGGTGTAGAAGGCCTCCGCAATAATTTACCTTGTCTCAGGGGCTGTCAGTCACCAATCTTTATTCATGTCCCCATGCTTGGGAACACAGCAGTCACAGTACATGTCAGTTGAACAATAATTGCACTTATTTTAATCCATACTGACATCACTCTTCATGCAGGTCTTCCCTGAATGTCAGGAGGATTTCCACAATGGAACGAACGGAGCACAGCAGCAAAGTAAGGGGGTATGAGGTTAAAAATCCTTTAATCCATGGTAGACATCATGGTATGGGATGAGTAAAATCTCTAACGCGTTTCGGGCAGTCGCCCTTTGTCAAAGAGAATATTTTTCTTATTCTCTTTGACAAAGGGCGACGGCCCGAAACGCGTTGGAGATTTTACTCATCCCATACCATGATGTCTACCATGGATTAAAGGATGTTTAACCTCATACTTACCGGTGTCTAGCCCCCTTACTCTGCTGCTATGCTCCGTTCGTTCCATTGTGGAAATCCTCCTGCTACTTACACTACACGTGATGCACACTGACGGACCCACCACTTCTCCACTGTGAGTACCCCACTCCTTCAGATATCGATTGGGTGTTCATACTATATTTGTGTCATTTTCCAGGGAGACATTTATTACTGTGGCATATATTATGGGGTCAGCCATTTATAGCTGACCCACATTTAACACCACAGGTCCCCCACACTGTTTGGAGATAGCAATAGACACACTGAACTTTATATACTCAAGAGAGTGGATTCAAAGTGGTTCCTCTAAGAATTGTTTTATCACTCAAGACATTGTCACTTCTACAGGGATTCTTCACAGCTGAGCATCGATTGTTGGAACCCTGTTTCCTACCACTTGCTTACCTTCCCTGAATGTCCACTCAACACACATGGGAGGTGTAGGTACTTGTTACTTTATTGGTACTAATCTAGTGGACCGGGTCCCCCTTCTTATCACCATCCTTGCAGTCTGTTTTACTGTGGCCCCTGCTGTGATCCTGGCCTGATCTGTATAACGTTACTGTTACATCCTCACCCCTGCTTTGGAACTGCAACTTCCTCAGGGGGTACTGAACACTGTGGATGGGGATCTGCTTTTAGGGCTGATCCCCCAGACATTCTGGTGGCACGTTTGCTTGGCCCACTGAGGCATGTCTGCATTCCTGTTACTGGGACATGACTTACTTCATATGGCCAAACTATAGGATCATAACTGATGGGGCACTGTCCCTACCTGAAATACAATAAAAAAGGGCCTAATCAATTCTATTGTTTGGGGAACATCTTCCCTACCTCTAAGCCCCTGAAGTTACTCTTCTGCTGCCATGCTGGAAATTCTCCCCCAGAATCCTATGCTCCTCTCCTTTAAACCAGTTGTGAGTCTGTTGTGTCAACCCTGGGTAGAGCTTAACCTCTACTCTACTGTTAACTCCTAGTGTACCTTTAGTAGCCAACACAAGGACTGGGAGGGCTTACATGTACATTATTATCTCTTAAAATTTAGGCTTGAAATCCATCCTTTGAATGGCTTAATAAGTGCTCTGCATGAGTGCACGCACAGCCACGGAGTCATGACAGCACGATCCTCTGCATTGCACCGAATCAGCGATATCTGCTGACCGTGCTTTGATAACTGTGGGGCACAGCCTGTTAGCTATGAGAACCTGAAAGTTACTAGAACAGGGGTGGGCAACTCCCGTCCTCAAAGTCACTTGAAGGAATTGTTTTTGCACCCACTTCCTCTTTGTTCAGGGGTGGGCAACTCCAGTCCTCAAGGGTCATCAGCAGGTCAGGTTTTCAGAATATCTCTGCTTCAGCTAAGACACTGATTGAGTCAACTGTGCTGAAGCAGGGATATCCTGATAACCTGTCCTGCTGGTGGCCCATGAGGACGGGAGTTGTCCACCTCTGTACTAAAGGTTGTGGGAACAAAAATATTTCCTTCAAGTCTACCGTGGGAGACAACTAGGATTCGCCCTTTGGAATCTATGGAGATTACAATCGCTAGGACTATTACCGGGTACTAATCTGGACTGTGATCTCTTAATATCACTAATATTTCCAAAGTATTTATCAATGTATTTATTTTGGGGGGGGAGGGGGTATTTTTATATTGGCCTCTATTAGGCCTCAGTCCCAGTGATCGCGACTGCGCACACTATGACGTGTGCGGCGCGAACAAAGAGACGGCCCTCTATGGGGCTGGCCCCAGTCGGTGTGTGTGCACGCGCTTACAAAGCACGTTGGCGCAACCACATTGCCAGACCAGAAATTTGTCTTTTGGCTCGGCGGCCGAGCAATGGCCACGTCACGGCGGCAAGTCAGCAAATGAGGGCAAACTAGCCGTGTGACAACATGGCCGCGCCCCTGCCACGCCCTCCTCCCCCCCTCAGCGCTATCTTGTCTTTCCCCCTGCAGACCACAGATCGCAGATGATACTGGTGCACGCTGCAAGGCGCTCCGACGCGCGCCTGCACGCAGTGACTGGGGCCGTTGCCTTACATGTAGCACGAGAGGTCTGAGGCAGGCCGGCATATACCTCAGGACATCGTTAGGCCCCAAGGAGGACGTTACCGATACTGAAGCTGTGATGGAGCGTGAACCTGGAGGACAGAGGACCAGTGAGGGAGCGTCACTGCCAACATTCTAAGTGCCTACCCATTTAATATTAATAGTGAGCGCAGTGCTGTTTAATGTATTACATTAGGGCTGACATCTTGCACTTCATACTCTTTTACACTGAGACATTCTTCTTATTTTAAAGTGGTGCTTGAGTTGCAGCAAGATAAGGTAACTAACTATTGCAGTGACAAAAACCTTGCACCGCACCGCGTACAGTAAATAAAGTGCAACTTGTGGTGCATTTGCATGTCTCAGACATCTCTGCCACCCTGTCTTTCTCCATTATCGCTTAGCAAAAATTAGAAGCATTGAATGTTAAGCGATAATGGGGGAAAACAGGGTTGCAGACCTGTCTGAGACATGCAAATGCACCACAAGTGGTATTTTTATTTACTATACACTAAAATATTGGTTTTGTTTATATAAGGTCAAGAACTTTAACCACTACACCATTTTGTAATGTCTTTTTGATAAATAATTGAATGCATAGGTGGCCAACCTTTCTTTCAAGCATGTCAATAAATCCCCCCCATCTCCTCTCACTCAATCCCCCATCCTTCTCTCTCACTCAATCCCCCATCCTTCTCTCCCTCTCTCAATCAATTGCCCCGCCATCTCTCTCCCTCAATTACCCCTCTCCTCAATCACTCAATTCTCACCCACCTCTCTCTCACTCAATCCTTCCTCTCTCACTCAATTGCCCCCTCCATCTCACTCACTCAATTACCCCTCCTCCTCAATCACTCAATTCTCACCCACCTCTCTCAATTCCCACCCCCCTCTCTGGCTCAATTCTCCTTCCCTTATAAGAATTTTATCTTGGGCGGTGGAGGGGCGCCTCAGATCCCGCGATGGAGGGGCCCTGGGGCCACGCAGGCGGATATGGTTACTTGAGCGCAACTTCCGGGAGGGCCAATCCTCTGGCGCCGGCCAGGTGTCACCTTGTATGCCCCGTTTTCTCTCATTGTACTGTCCCTCTCTGGCCCCCTCTCTCTGGTGGGGGAGTTGGATTTGAAGCCATTTGATCACAATAGCACAGATGATTGGGGATGGAGTTGGCCTCCCCAATGTTGCAAAATACTGTAAGAATCCAATTATGCAGTAACTATGGTATAATAATAAATCAGATATGAGAACACATACAGTGACTACTTTTCGCCCCTCTAATGCTGGAGGGGCCTGCAGTGCATTATTCAGCAACATTAACACAAATCATGTGTATACATTGACAAAAAGGGACGCAACATAAAATTGTCTCGGAGCCTCCAGTTAATATTACAATGTCCATTTGTGACCCATGATACCGATCCCTCACTGTGTCCTCAGTCTCACCACGGCCGACGTAAAGATGCAGTCCCACCAAACCATACACACATTGGAGTGGAAATAGAGGAAATCCTATGGGCCCAAATCATGTTTCAAGAAAACGGTGCATATTTCGTACACGGCCAAGATCGGCAAAGATCTGCTTCGCTCTGCAGCTGTACTATGGTTCTGCCAGAACTCCAATGGTTTGTGTAATCAGGATGTCATTGGGACAGACCGGTCCAGTTCAGTGTTTGTTCCGTTGAGAAAAGAAGAAAGCTAAAAACAGTACTGGCCCAACCTGTCCCACAGATTGGATGCCATTTGATAGCTCTATCCTATAATGACTCACTTTCTCTCATCATACTGAAACAACACAGAGATTGATTTCCCTGTTTCTTGTGTTCGCATCACTCACTTGTTTTCTCTGTCGGAAGAGAGTGTTTTGAGCTGTCTGGCCCTTACACTCTCCTATCGCAGCTTCATAATCCAGGATATCCAGTTCCACCCCAGTTTCCTCATCTCTTCTGCATATTTCCCCTTCTCCTTATCACCCGAACATTTTCCTGTTTTCTTGTCCATCTCAACCTCTCCGGTGCTCAATGAGATGATGTGATTGGGGGTTTCCGATGGGTTCATAATAGGCTCCTGATAGTCACAGACAGGGAGTCTAGGGACATGCTTACTGGGACAAGCTGGTGTCGCCATGTAGGCAGAAGGTGATGGCAGAGGTTAGGAACAATGACAGAGGATCAGAGGGACCATCAATATCATATAGAAAAATTCCAAACCATATTTATTAAAGCTGAACTGTCTTAACTTCTTCCCTGCCAAACGAGTAACACGTTGCTGTACAATGCGCTGATCTGGCAGTGAATGGGTTAGATTTTCCCCAAAAAATATTTAGCTACTTTTTCTGGAGACACATATTGTGCAACTGGTTATTTCGATTTTTACGTTATGTACTCACAATTTTTTTAAATGTACTTTTTAAAATATATATAAATATATACAGTATATATTACCTTTTCATATACATTGTTTCTTTTCAAAGGTGCTTTAGCTACAAGGAATGGTTTCACATAAAATAACAGGAATTATTTGTTTTTCAAAAGTAGTGTTAGCGTATGTAATTATGAAAATAAATAGACATCTTGTAGGTAGGAAAGGATTCATTAAATCTGGTTGTCCCGTGGGAAATTTAGGGGGCGTTGCACAAATGCTAAACTACTTTTGATGTACTTAATGCATCATGTTCTGCTTACATTTTCTTAATGAGCCCACCTTCAACGTGTGAGGTACTTGATGGAAGAGGCCTCAACTTATGTCCCTTTCTGGATCCAACCTCCACTCTTCCCCCAAATCCTAAAATAAATATCTGACACAAACATGGGGTAAAATGACCACAGCTTTTAATGGTATTACAACATCACCAATAATGACTGATAAGATTACCTTTGCACCAGGGTCCCTGACCCTTGAAACCAACATCAACCACTGCGTAAACCCCCTAGTCATGCCGGCCTAGCAGGACACACCTTGTGACCAACCAAGGCCAACTAGACACTGACAGGCCCACCGCCCTAGCCAGTATGCCTGCCACCCCCATGCCCACCCCTAAAGCCCCTGACTGATATCACCCCGGTTCTTGGCTCCATTTCCTTTCTGAATAAGAAGAGTGAGCTGCTAGTTCTTGGGGATTTCAACTACAATTGGTATCCAAAATCCAGATCAAACTCAAGCCACTTAGCCTAACGCAACTAATTTCCCAACCCACATGGACAAACCTGAAATCTCACAACCATTCCTTGTTAGACTGGATTCTCTCATCTAATTCTAGCAGAATCCAATCCACTGGCATCCTTCCTGACATTTTCAGTGACCATGCAATAGTGTACTGTGTAAGGAAAATTAAACCGCCCCAATCAAGCCCTAAAGTTCTCCTCACTAGAACATTTAGAAACTTTAACCCACAACAGTTTCTGGCTGACCTTACCAACTGCCCTTGGTACAGAATCAACTTTATTCCCGACCTTGATTCTGTGCTCAACTATTTCCAATCCGAGTTCTTAAAACTCTGCGATACCCATGCTCCACTACGCAGAATAAGAGTACGGAGGGCCCACCTACTGTGGGATACAACTGACCTTATAGCACTCTACCATTTCAAGGATACCTTGTGGAAAAGCTACAAAGTAACTGGCACTACCAAGGATCTTAATCACTACAGATGCCTGCGGAACATGTGCACAAGGCAAACAAGACATGCAAAAGCACAATATTACTCTGACAATCTTCTCCAGAATACATCAAACCCAGCTAACTTCTGGAAGGTTATCAACAATATATTCCAGCCTTCAACAACCAAGTAATTTCACTAAGGGGGATATTACTATGACAAATCCCACTGACATTGCATATGCATTCAATGATTACTTTGTGGGGTGTGCTTATTAGCGAAAAACGCAACCCAAGCCACAAACATAAACCTCATTCTGAGAGTACCCCTACAGCCCCAACTGTCCACAGTTTTCAATTTGTCCCAGTATCTGAAGAGGAGATTACACAAGTGCTCCTCAAATTAAACTAAACAGCCAATGTGGACCTGATTTACTGCAATCTAAGTTCCTAAGACTTGGTGCCCCAGCCATTGCTAAACGGGTTGCTACCCTAGTCAACTCTATCCTGTCTGCAGGGCATGGAAAACTGCCAGAGTTGTCCCAATCTTCAAAAGTGGGGACAAAAACACTGTCTCAAACTACAGGCCAATCTCTCTTCTCCCAATCCTATCCAAAGTCATGGAAAAGTGTTCACTCCCAATTAAGTGATTACTATACCAAGACAAATTTCCCTAGCCAATTCCAATTTGGCTTTCGCCCTGAACACTCCATCGTAACTACCCTCCTAAAAGTTTGCAATGAGATCCAATGTGGAATAGAACTGGGACAATTTACTGGTGCAATATTCCTAGATTTTGCAAAGGCATTTGATATTGTTGATCAAGTTATCTTGCTTAACAAACTCCAGTGCTCCGGAATAGGGAAGCATGCTTTAAACTGGTTTCATTCCTACCTATCAGGTAGATTCCAACATGTGTCTATCTCAGGCTCTAACTCCAACCCCTTGGATATCACCTGTGGTGTCCCACAAGACTCTTCTCCGTGTTCACAAATGATCTTCCTACAGCTTGTAAGAGAGCTTCAATACACATGTATGCAGATAACACAATCTTATATGCACACAACCCTAGCCTCTCCGACCTTGAACACATACTTCAATCTGACTGTTTGAGACTTCAAGATTGGATTTCCCAAAACAAACTATTTTTAAACACTGACAAGACTGTAACAATGATATTTGGGACCAAGGCAACATTTTTAAAGCTTCCAATGACTGAGCTCCAGATCAGAACCAACGCTAATACCATCCTAGCCCCTGTTACTAGTTTTAAATACTTGGGCATATGGTTTGACTCCCATTTAACATTTGGGATGCACATTGATACCCTGACATCCAAAATCTATGCCAAACTAGGTGTAATTTTTAGGAACAAATCCTCCCTAAGGGGCCAATGCAGAGAACTGCGAGAATGGCCATTCGCCATACTTTAAACTCTCCATCTTTTTGGCGGATTCCCCTCGCAGTATGCAGGAAAGTGCGCATATCTGGGAGAGGAATCCGGCAGAGAGATGGCGAGGCCTATAGTGTCATTGCTGTGCATGCCAATAAATATATGAAACTGAAGGGGTTACTGGTGTATTATTTAGTTATTTATATATATATATATATATATATATATATATATATATATATATATATATAAATAACTAAATAATACACCAGTAACCCCTTCAGTTTCATATATTTATTGGCATGCACAGCAATGACACTATAGGCCTCGCCATCTCTCTGCCGGATATATATATATTGTGGTTAGCAGGGATGGGTGCAGTGTGTAAGAGCCCCCCTGCATCAATCCGAGCCAGGAAAAGGGACAGATTTTTTTTCTATGTCCCTTTTCGCCGCTCAGCACCACTTTCTTGTTGGCGGAGCGATTTTGAGAAAATCTCTCCATTTTATAGCCGCGATCAGCGCCGAGATGCTGATCGGGGCTACTAGAATACAGCGGGGTTTTAAATTGGCGAGAAATTGCATCTCACCACCCGCGCGGCGAGATTTTTTTCACGCCAAAAAAAACTGCCGGATTTTCCTCATCTCGCCAGTTTTTCGCCATTTACTGAATTGCTGTAGACATATTTGGCAAAAAACTGGCGAGATAGGGCTTCTCGCCGCTTTCTGCATTGGCCCCTAAGTCTGCTGGTCAGAAAGTGTATCGCACAGCAGATGCCAATGCCAATTATAGACTATGCTGTATTCAGTGAAGGTGAAATCGGCTCAAGCCAACAGCTTTCCCGGGGCCCAGGACAAGTGTTTCCACCAGGGGCCCCCATGTTGACAGCTTTGCAAGTGTAGCCCTCTTTCCCCCTGCTAAAGAGACTACCGGTACTGCCGTTACCTGTTGGCTCACAGAAGGCTTTAGCCTCCGCCACTGGGTGCCTGGGGTGGTATATTGATCGCCTCGAGAAGCATTGTGGGGAATGCTGTATTTAAAGGTCTGTGAACCAATAGCAGAAGGGGCGTGTGACAGCATTGCTCTAATGACTGAACCCAGGCGGGGGTTACAGTCATAGCTAGCACAGCTGCTGTAGATACCAGGGGGAGTATTCCAGGCCTGCACAGGTCTGTAAGGCAAGGTAAGCAGTAAACTGAGGTGTGGATTCCTTACATGAGGGAAATGTATGAATTTTTTACTTATTGTTTATCAGTAAATGGTTTTACGCTACAGTATGTTCTCTTTTTCTCTTTTCCATATGTGCTGAGTATCTCGCCCTTTGTATGGAGTACGTGTCGTCACCCACTGCAGAGAGGGTTTTTGACCCATTTAATATACCCCAGTTATTCCCCACCCAGATTTACCATATTGTTTACCTTTTGCACAGACTTTTTGGATAGTCTGAACATTTGGCGCTGCGCCTCAACCATGGGCTGGAAAGTATATATATATATTTACATCTATGTCATTTAGTGAGACATGAGAATGTAAGGTTTTTTCGCGCTTAATTTTCTGCCTTGCTGCATCTTTTGTTTTGTTTAAGTCATGGATTACAGTAAGCGTGTGAGCGCTAGCGTCAACGAGAAATACCTGTCTCCCTATGACACTGTATCTAGTGCAGACGTGCACACGCGCACGGCAGCTGTGTGGAAACATGACACTGTGAGTCAATCACAGTGAGGCCTACCAATGTGGCGTGGCCACGACAGGGGGGTGGGGGGGGGGGGCGTGTGTGTGTGTTATTTTCCTCAAACCCGGTTATGGTTCTCCAAGAGCACACCTCCCAACTCAACTCACCTTAACTTCCTCAAAAGATAATCAACAGTTTAAGAGCTACAGTATGCCAGAGAACTTATGTAAAATCAGAAGGGAACTTAGACAACATGGATCCACCCCCCTGCCGGCGACCCCCCCTGACTCCCCTCTTCATTGGCTCCATGGCGCACCATTCTGTTTTAGCCCCTGCTGGCTGACGCGTCACAGTACGCAGTGAGCCAGGGAGCGAGGAGGGACCAGGGACAGCCAGGAAGGAGGTAAGGAGCTGGTGGGAGGCGCACGCGCCGCCGACTTCAGCGGGGACCTGGCCTAAAGCGCTACGTCAAACTAGCAGCGCTACGCAAGAACATATTATTATTAAGTGGAACAGCCTACAATTCTTTGCATTCCAGGTACAGAATCATTTACACAGGAAAGTGTCCACAGGGTGGCGCTGTGACCTAACTCACACCACTGGTGAACGCGTGATGATTTGTTCATCCGGTTTGCTCTGGCTCGATTCCATCATTTTTCATGCTCAAAATATTTACAGTAGGAATGGCCAAGACGCTGAAAAGTAACCTTTGTTCCAGTTCTGACAAACCCTTAGAATCAAGTGTCTGAAAAGTAGCTAATCGGGAAGTGGGAAGGAGCACAGAATGCATAATAAGTTCTTTCCTACTGTACATAGGGCTGACAATGTACACAACTTTGTACATAGATAGGGTGACCATTCGTCCCGGTTCTACCAGGACAGTCCCGGTTTTTCATGTCCTGTTACGGTTGCCGGACTGTCCCCGTAATGTCCCGTTTTTTTGTGTCGGGGGCGGTGCGCCGGGGGGGGAATGGAGGGGGGGGGGAATGGAGGGGGATTGAGGGGGGGGGGATGGAGGGAGGGGGGGGATGGAGGATGGGCTTTCTGTGCGCGGCGGCGGGGAGGAAGAGGATGCAGAGCAGCCCGGCAAGTATTTTTTTTTACTGCCAGGGGTTGGGCTTCTGCAGAAACGTGCCGGGCCGCAGGGGATTGGATGGAGTATGCCAGGGGGCGGGGCTTTGCTCTCCCCGGCTTTCCCTCCCCCGGCACTCTGGCCCTCCCTCTGGCTCCTCGGCAACCCGGCTCTCTCCCTCACTCCCCGGCTCTCTCCCTCACTCCCCCGGCACCCCCCCCGGCAACCCCGCTCTCTCCCTCACTCCCCCGGCACCCCGCCTCACTCCCCCGGCAACCCGGCTCTCTCCTTCAATCCCCCGGCACCCCCCCCTCACTCCCCCAGCAACCTGGCTCTCTCCTTCAATCCCCCGGCACCCCCCCCCCTCACTCCCCCAGCAACCCGGCTCTCTCCTTCAATCCCTCGGCACACCCCCTCACTCCTCCGGCACCCCCTCCCTCCCCCGGCTCTCTCCTTCAATCCCCCGGCACCCCCCCCCCCCTCACTCCCCTGGCAACCCGGCTCTCTCCTTCAATCCCCCAGCACTCCCCCCCCCCCCCCGGCAACCCGGCTCTCTCCTTCAATCCCCCGGCACCCCCTCTCACTCCCCCGGCAACCCGGCTCGCTCCTTCAATCCCCCGGCACCCCCCCCCCTCACTCCCCCAGCAACCCGGCTCTCTCTTTCAATCCCTCGGCACCCCCCCTCACTCCTCCGGCACCCCCCCTCCCTCCCCCGGCTCTCTCCTTCAATCCCCCGGCATCCCCCCCCCCTCACTCCCCCGGCAACCCGGCTCTCTCCTTCAAACCCCCGGCACCCCCCTCACTCCCCCGGCAACCCGGCTCTCCTTCAAACCCCCGGCACCCCCTCACTCCCCCGGCAACCTGGTTCTCTCCTTCAAACCCTGGCACCCCCCTCACTCCCCCCGGCAACCCGGCTCTCTCCTTCAATCCCCCGGCACCCCCCCCTCACTCCCCCAGCAACCCGGCTCTCTCCTTCAATCCCCCGGCACCCCCCCTCACTCCTCCGGCACCCCCCCTCCCTCCCCCGGCTCTCTCCTTCAATCCCCCAGCACCCCCCCCCCCCTCACTCCCCCGGCAACCCGGCTCTCTCCTTCAATCCCCCGGCACCCCCCCTCACTCCCCCGGCAACCCGGCTCTCTCCTTCAATCCCCCGGCACCCCACCTCACACCCCCGGCAACCCGGCTCTCTCCTTCAATCCCCCGGCACCCCCTCACTCCCCCGGCAACCCGGCTCTCTCCTTCAATCCCCCGGCACCCCCCTCACTCCCCCGGCAACCCGGCTCTCTCCTTCAAACCCCCGGCACCCCCCTCACTCCCCCGGCAACCCGGCTCTCTCCATCAAACCCCCGGCACCCCCCTCACTCCCCCGGCAACCCGGCTCTCTCCTTCAATCCCACGGCACCCCCCCCTCACTCCCCCGGCAACCCGGCTCTCTCCTTCAATCCCCCGGCACCCCCCCCCTTCACTCCCCCGGCAACCCGGCTCTCTCCTTCAATCCCCCGGCACCCCCCCCTTCACTCCCCCGGCAACCCGGCTCTCTCCTTCAATCCCCCGGCAACCCCCCCCCTCACTCCCCCGGCAACCCGGCTCTCTCCTTCAATCCCCCGGCACCCCCCCTCACTCTCCGGCACCCCCCCCCCGGCAACCCGGCTCTCTCCTTCAATCCCCCGGCAACCCCCTCACTCCCCCGACAACCCGGCTCTCTCCTTCAATCCCCCGGCACCCCCCCCCCTCACTCCCCCAGCAGCCTGGCTTTCTCCCTCACTCCCCCGGCACCCCACCCTCCCTCCCCTAGCACCACGGCTCCCTCCCTCCCCCCTCAGAGCCCGCTCACAGCCTGCCGCCTCCGCCGAACCCGCAGCCGCCACTGCCAGGGAGATGCTGCGGAGGGCGGGGGGAGAGGGAGATGCTGCAGGGGGGAGAAAGAGAGATGGGGGGGAGAGAGGCAGATGCAGGGGGGGGGAGAGAGGGAGATGCGGGGGGAGAGAGGGAGATGCGGGGGAGAGAGAGGGAGATGCTGCGGGGGGGAGAGAGGGAGATGCTGGGGGGGAGAGAGGGAGATGCTGCGGGGGGGAGAGGGAGATGCAGCGAGGGGGGAGAGAGGGAGATTCTGCGGGGGGGGAGATGGAAGATGTGGGGGAGAGATGGAAGTGGGGGGGAGGCTGCTTCTGCTTGTGCTGTAAACGCTGCTTGTGTGAGAGTGTGACAGTGTGTGTGTGAGAGTGTGACAGTGTGTGTGAGTGTGACAGTGTGTGTGTGAGAGTGTGACAGTGTGGGTGTGAGAGAGTGTGGGTGTGTGTGTGTGTGTGTGTGTGTGTGTGTGTGTGTGTGTGTGTGTGTGTGTGTGTGTGTGTGACTGTGTGTGTTAGAGTGACAGTGTGTGTGTGAGAGTGTGACAGTGTGGGTGTGAGAGAGTGTGACAGTGTGTGTGTGTGTGTGTGTGTGTGTGTGTGTGTGTGTGTGTGTGTGTGTGTGTGTGTGTGTGTGTGTGTGTGTGTGTGTGTGTGTGTGTGTGTGACTGTGTGTGTTAGAGTGACAGTGTGTGTGTGTGTGTGTGTGTGTGTGTGTGTGTGTGTGTGTGTGTGTGAGAGTGTCAGTGTGACGGTGTGTGTGAAAGTGTCAGTGTGACGGTGTGTGTGAAAGTGTCAGTGTGACGGTGTGTGTGAAAGTTTGAAGGTGTGTGCGAGAGTGTGACGGTGTGTGCGAGAGTGTGACGGTGTGTGCGAGAGTATGATGGTGTGTGCGAGAGTGTGACTGTGTGTGCGAGTGACAGTGTGGGAGAGGGAGAGTGAGTGTGGGAGAGTGATTGTGGGAGAGGGGGAGAGAGAAAGGGGGAGAGAGAGGGGGAGAGAGAGGGGGAGAGAGATAGGGCGATAGGGGGGACAGAGAGGGGGAGAGAGAGAGGGGAGAGAGAGAGAGAGAGAGAGAGAGAGAGAGAGAGAGAGAGAGAAGGGGGAGGCGAGGAGAGGGAGAGGGGAGAGAGGCGGAGGGGGAGAGAGGAGGAGGGGGAGGAAGAGGGAGAGGGGAGGAGGAGTGAGAGGGGGAAGAGAGAGAGGGGGAAGAGAGAGAGGAGGAAGAGAGAGGGGGGAAGAGAGAGGGGGAGAGGGGAGGAGGAGGGAGGGGGAGAGGGGGAAGAGAGGGGGAGAGAGAGAGGGTGGGAGAAGGGGAGAGAGAGGGGGAGAGAGGGGAGAGAGAGAGAGAGAGAGAGAGAGAGGGAGAGAGAGGGGAGAGAGGGGAGAGAGAGAGGGAGAGAGAGAGTGGGAGGGGGAGGAGGAGGGATAGGAGAAAAGGGGGGTGAGAGGGAGAGGAGAGAATGGGGTGAGAGAGAGGAGAGGAGAGGAGGGAGAAAGAAGGGGGGGGAGAGATCAATCGATCCGTGGGGGGGGGGGGGGTAATGTGAGATGCAGGGGGGGGTGATGTGAGATGCAGGGGGGGTGATGTGAGATGTAGGGGGGGGATGTTTAAACCAAAATCATTACAAAATATATACATATTGTTTATTCAAAAGTATGAGTTAATTATTATTTATTACCCCCACTGCTTTACACGTCTATTTTGTGATTTACCCGTCGACCATGTCATCCAGATGGGGGTTCCCCAAAATGTAACGAAATACTTAAAGGGTTCCTCCAAACAAAAAAGGTTGGAAATCACTGCTCATTACACACAAACACACACTGCAGCCCCCACCTCTATACACACAAACACCCACTGCAGGGCCCACCTCTGTATACAGAAACACACACTTCAGGGCCCACCTCTGTATACAGAAACACGTACTGCAGCCAGGGTTGCCACCTTCTATTGAAGGCTAACGCGGAGATAACCTTTTTTTAGATCTATTTATTATGTATTTATCTTGTCTTTGGCTGTATCCTCCCCTCCAAATTCCGTCAACATGGCTGCGCGACGTCACGGAATACACATTGCCATAACAATGAGCCGCTCCGTGACGTCACGCGACATCAAGTTGACATGACAATGGGATGCATTATGGTGACGAGGCATCATGTGATGCCACATTGTCATGGCAACATGTCACCGCCTGACGTTAGTGTCTTATTGTCATGGCAACGGGGGGGGGGCGTGACGTGATGTACATTGTTTTATAAATAATGTTTTAAAGTGTCCCGGTTTTCATTTTGAAAATCTGGTCACCCTATACATAGAGCTCTGCAGACATCGTAACAGCCTTTCCCTGAAGGGCTTATCTTCTAATTTTAATGTGGGAATCACAAAGAGATAAAGGGACTTCTCCACAAGGAGCCGACACTGTATTTCACCCACTGCAAAGGCTGCGGCATCTAAGCATCAAGGCAAAACGCGAGAGATTATGGGGCAATACAAATACTTCATAGATTTCCTTGATTTCAATTTGCGTTTTTCTTTTGATACATATGGTGCAGATTTTTTATTTATTTTTTGCCCCAAATATGCACTGCTTTTGCAATAATACATAGGGGGCTGTATGTAGCTGTAACAGGGGAGTTATCCCTGTTCAGGTAATGTGCCTCTAATCCAGCAGTGTGGTGGTTAACTGCTGGTAGTCAATTAACAAACACCACCTGCCTGATTAGATTGCTTAGAAAAGCCTGACTTTTGAGACAGGAAGTGAGACTCCTTAGCTCACACCTGAGCTGAACTTGGAGACAAACAGTCTTGAGCCCTGCCAGAAGAAACAGCAGAGCTGCTTTCAAGACACAGGGGAAACTTCTAAACCTGAATGCTGACAAAACCTGAGGAAAGGTAGCAACGCAGGAACAGAGAAGATTTCCCCTCCAAACCACAAGGAACAGATAAGACTTTAATTTATGAGACTTTTTATATCTGCTTATTTCATGCTATGTTTGGGGCTGGGAGACATGCTTATCTAAAGGGAGTGGTGGATTGCATAGTATTTCACTAGAAATACTCCCAAGTGAATAGAAGCTTTGTTTACCCCTTGTTTGGATGGTTTCCTGATATTAAGGAAACAGGCGCAATAAAAGCCTTATTTAATTTCACTATAATCAGTCTCCCTTGCATACCTCTGTGAGCGTCCGCCTACAGTAGCATGTAGAGAAAGCGCCGTTTGGACGCATCTGCTCATTTTGTGGGGCACGGCCACACCCGTAGGATCAGGTTGTTCATCTGATGCAGCATTTTTTACTTTGATCACTTTACATTTGGCAGAGTTCTAGGGACAAACAAAAGGGAAGTAGAATGTCGTACAGAGACTTGCATAAACAGACCCCGGTATTGTTACCACTTAGCTGCTCCTTCATTCAGCCCCTTAAGAAAACTCACATGTATCTGCAACCAGACCCAAAATAATTTATAGTGAGTAAAAAAAATAAGTGATAAAAACTCTCCACCATACAGCGTATAGCAAATAAAAATACCACTTGTGAGCACATTCACGTGTCTCATCCAGGTTTGCAGCCCTGCTTTTCCCCATTATCTCCCAGCATAAAATGCTTCCACTGCAGCTAGGCATTCTGGGTAATGATATGCAAATGAGCACACTGTGTATCACCTTTTTCTTGTCAGATATATCTACCATTCGGTATGGCACAGGTGACATCTATTCTATATACACCACTATTCATTTTGGTGAAATGATGGAAGTTAATGGATCCTTCACCATGCTCCTCACCATATTAAACAGGAGCCATACTGAAAAATGCAGGCACTCCGGCTATGAGGGGATGTGACATCCATGTTTAACTAAGGTTGCCAGGTGGCTTCTCCAAAAATACTGGACACAATGGTGAAAGGTGGCGACGTGCTGGAGACACACACACCTCTCACCACCACTCCATGCTGTTTCCACCTCTCCTCCAGGCTCCTGACACCTCCTCCTGATTGGCTGCTGCTCGGTAATGAAGCCAATCAGGATGGAGGAAGCTGCCCGGCCCCCTAGCAACAGCCCTGCTCTCCTCGCACAAGGAAATCCTGCGGCCCCCCAACCTGGACGGGTCACAGGTCCAGAGAGGTAATACCGGTATACACATACATGTGCAGTATTACCTCAAATTTTTTACTGGGCAGTCCGGTTCAATACTGGACACCTGGCAGCCCTATGTTTAACAGATATACAGAATCGCCAAACTGTAGTATATTAATGAAAAAACAAATCACTATGAAGCGTGAAAGGTTTCTAAACATCTACAGGGACAACGATAATGTGCATATGAATCTCTGCGCTGTCACAGACATGGAGTCTGAGGACAAGCATCCTGGGATCTGCTGGTGTCACCATGTAGGAAAAGGGGGGTGCATGAGGTTGGGAACGATGCAAAATCATATGGAAGAGTTTCAAATCTTACTTACCAAGTATGATCATTTATCCACATTGATGCTGGAAGGGCCAGACATCCCTCACTCCCCTCCGGCACTGAAGGGGTTTTTTGTGCTCAGACATTAAAAGTGAGATATAGTATGAAATTAGCAGGAGCAGAGGGTCTAAGGCCTCGTCCAGGGTTCCGGCGGGCGCGCTGAGGCTCAGGGAAAGCGGGTGCTTTCCCTGGCCTTAGACAGCGCACCGTCAGGGGGCGGGCCGGGGGTGGGCCAGTGACGTCACGGAGCTGGTTCGCCCTCATTGGGTGAACCAATCACGTGACCGGCCCTGCGCTCCAGCAAGCGCGTGATTTTAAAAATTACCTAAGACCTACACTTCCGCGCGCTTGCGGAAGCGTAAGCGAGCCCCTACTAAAGCCGCTCTCATTGCGGCCGTAGGGGCTAACAGGTAAGTGCAAGCACGGCTCAGCGCGTACGCGCTGACCATGCCCAAGGCCTACGGCAGGCCTGCACTACTCCAGTCCTCAAGGGCCGCAAACAGGCCAGGTTTTCAGGATATCCCTACTTCAGCACAGCTGGCTCAATTAGTGGCTCAGTATGACTGAGCCACTAATTGAGCTAGCTGTGCTGAAGTAGGGATATCCTGAAAACCTGCCGTTTGCGGCCCTCGAGGACTGGAGTTGTGCAGGCCTGGTCTAAGGCAAGGGTGGGCAACTCCAGTCCTCAAGAGCCACCAACAGGTCAGGTTTTCAAGATATCCCTGCTTCAGCACAGGTGGCTCTGTGTAACTGATTGTGGCACTGCTTGAGCCATCTGTGCTGAAGCAGCCACTGATTGAGCACCTGTGTCTTCG
Organism: Ascaphus truei; assembly: GCF_040206685.1. Lineage (NCBI taxonomy): Eukaryota > Metazoa > Chordata > Amphibia > Anura > Ascaphidae > Ascaphus > Ascaphus truei. Next base: position 396,229,310 of record NC_134486.1, read on the forward strand.
ACTGAGCCACTGATTGAAGCACCTGTTCTGAAGCAGGGACATCCTGAAAACCTGACCTGTTGGTGGCCCTTGAGGACTGGAGATGCCCACCCCTGCATTACACTCTCTGCTCCTGCTAATTTCATACTAGTTGCTTAAAGCAGCAAATACAAGTTTCAGTTTTGTTATTTTTAATTGCAGAATGAAGCAGGGGGTCCCCAGAGCTGCTCCCCGTTCATTTCAGCTCTGGGGACCCTCTACTTCCAGAGATACTTCCCTCCGACCGTAGGTGGCGCCAGTATCTCTGTGGAGTTTAAAGGTCCTGGTCACATGGGCCAATAGGAAGCCGCACCAGATGATGATGTCACGGCTTCCTATTGGCCCACGTGACGCGTGACATTTAAACGCCGCCATTTCGTTAGGCCTGCAGCCTCTGGCTGCAGGAGATACTGGAACCGCCATGGAGGTAAATATCTCGGGAAACAAGGGGTCCCCGGAGCTGAAATAAATGGGTTCAGCTTCGGAGACCCCCTTTCTTCAATCCTGTAATAAAAAACAAACAATAAATGAAACCTGTGTTGCTGCTTTAGGCTGCGTCCATAGAAGGACAGGCCGTACAGAGGCGTGCGGACGCTCCGCGCTGAGCCCCTGCATCCTCAATAAGGATGCCTTGAGAAGGGGCTCACGCGAGCGTCCGCAGGCGTGCTGAGGCTTTGGAGTTTTCAGCCGAGCGCCAAGCTGTTTTTCAGCGCTCTGTCGGCTGAAAACATCCAATCAGCCTTAAGCAGCGTCAACGTCACGGCGCCGTGACGTCGGCGCCGTGACATTGACGTCAGTGCGTCGCGGGCGATTGGCCCAGCGACGTCACTGCCCCGCCTCCAACCACCTCCCCCCGGCTCCCTTCGCGCACGCTGGCTCGCCTGCAAGTCCGTGGAATCGCGCTGACTTAAGCAGGCGAGCCTCAGCGTTAGCGCGCATCCGCTCTCCTCACCCCTCTATGGCCCGGGCCTTAAGCAGATAAGTACATTTATTTAACACTGAAACACACTTCTAAGCTTGTGGCCCTTCCACTCCTAAATGTTTTCTGGTTTCGACCCTCTGGGGAACGAGTTGAAGACCAGATTTATCCCAGAATAAAAACCCATTGGTTTCAATTGACATGTTTTTTCTTGTCAAGCTCGGTGCAGTTTTCTCGCCCCTGTTTTGCAGCCGGGAGACTTTGATAAATACCCCTACAAACGCAAAAAATAGATTTTTCCTGATCACCCTGGCAGTGGGCACCATTGGGTTAATCCCTTCTCACTCTAGGTAGGACAGGAAGTAGACTTTTGCAGGTAGGCCATATAAGGCCCCTCCCTCTACCTGCACACTAGTCTTTTTCCTGTCCTCACAGCTAGGTGTAGGATTTGTTATTTTTTAACAGGGCTCACCTACTGCACTTTGTGCAGATAACCAGGGTCTCAACCTCTCTCCCCTGAAGCTCCGCGGTGCGCCCTGCGGGGGGCAAGTCGGAGACCCCTTAGAGTCGGGGGTGCCCCTGTTGGGTGGGGGGAAACGGCTGCAGCAGGAGGAACTTAGTGCAATGCCCAAGACACGAGGCGCACAATGCTGCAGCAGGGACCAATGGAGGCCCAGACTCACCGCATAAGCGCCAGTACGCTGCGGTAAAGTACCCGGCAGCCCGCCACAGCGGAAGGGGGAGCAGCAATAGCTGCGAGCGGAGGAGCTCTGAGACCGCAATAGCGTAGCAACGCGGCGGTACTACCCCAGGAAGCCGCGGGAAACCGAGGAGGTTCAGAGGACCGCAGGATACTGCGGTGAAGGGTACAAGGCACGTAGCCGCTCGGGAGCGCGCGCGTGCAGGCCGGCAAGTGCGTGCAGGGACACGCGAGCCGCGCGGGTGCATGAGCACGAGCACTTGATGACGTCACGGATGCGACGGCCACACGATGTATGTGTGAGTGAAGCTGCAGCATGGAACGCTCAGCAGGGAGAAGCCAAGTGCTGGATATGGACGCAAAAATGGAAACACCCAAAACATCAGTTCCCAAGACTAGGTGAGTCCTTAGTTTAGTTCTACAATGGGAAAAAAGAGATGGTATATATATATACATTAGGGTGTATGTTTAGCATTTATTTTGTTTTTATAAATTAGTTCGGTGGTTACCCTCCCAGAAGCAGGATCTTCAAAAGGGACGGGGGAATCCCTGCAACATAAATGAAGGTTGCTAAGAAACTAAATGGTGTTCAGCTTGTGAGAAACCAGCCCTAATAGGGAAGTAATTATGTGAAGATTGTCTTAAGACACCTGCAGGTGATACCAGTGAACAAATGAGCATTTTCTTTATTGATGAAGGAGGAGAGTTGATGCGGCAGTGCAGCAAGCTGTTAACCCTGCGCAGGAAAGATCTATATCCCAGACCAGTCTGGATAAGGGGAAAGGTTTTTCATCATATGGGTCTGAAAGTGATTGTTTTCATGTGTCAGAGAATGAAATGGATTCATCAGATCAAGATATTCAGGAATAATCTGAAATTGATGTAGAAAGGGTGGATCCACTCATCAAAGCCTTGATACAGGTTTTTGAACTGAAAGACATTTAGGAGTTAACACAATGGTGATCTTGTGGCTCACAGAGTTGGGGTGTGCAGTGTTTGAGCTGATACTTGGAAGAAGTTGTGGGATCGAATCCAAACAGGAGGAGGTTGAAAACAGGCACCTCTGAAATTTAAAAAAAAAAAAAGTGTCCTGGCTGCTTCAAGAGTTGTACTGGCCTGCTTTGACAGGCTAGGCGTGCTACTACTGCTGCTACTACTGCTGCTACTACTGCTACTACTGCTGCTACTACTGCTGCTACTACTATTGCTACTACTGCTACTACTACTGCTACTGCTGCTACTGCTGCTACTACTGCTACTACTGCTACTACTGCTACTATTGCTACTATTGCTACTAGTAATACTACTGCTTTTACTGCTGCTGCTTTAAAAGGTAGAGTCTTTACTATCCATCAAGTAATTAAGCACCTCATTCAGGTGGAGTTGGCGCAACCAGACGCCGGAGTATTACGCCTAAAAGGTTTGGGAAGATGTATCCATTCCCACAAGAGGAAATGAGAAAGTGGGAGGTTAGCCCAAAGGTGGATCTTGCTATTTCCAGAATAGTAAAAAAGACCACAATTCCCTTAGAGGAGGCAGCGTCATTAAAAGACGCTATGGATAAAAGGATGGATTATGCATTAAAAAAAAAAAAAAAGCATATGTTACGGCAGGAACAGCCTACAAGCCAGCCATAGCAACTACATCAATTGCTAGAGCTATGCGAGTGTGGATTGCCAATATTGAAGAGGCAATAGACAAGGGTGTAAAAAGAAGTACTATTCTTAAGGCGTTGTCAGTGGTGAAATGGGCAACTGATTACATAGCAGAAGCCTCATTGGATGCAGTAAAAATAGCAGCCAAGTCTATGGTACGAGCGGTATCAGCAAGAGGAGCTTTATGGCTCAGACAGTGGATGGCTGACACAGCATCAAAGAACACCTTATGTACATTACCATTTGAAGGTGAATTCCTATTCGGCAGCAAACTAGATGCAATAATAACAAAGGCATCAGGACAGAGCCAGGAGATTCAGTCTCCAACAGATGAATAAAATCAAGATAAAGAGATGTTTAGCTTCTGAGAATCCAGCTGTTATAGGAATACGGCTTTAAGGAAATTACTACAGGCAGAAGTAATAGAAAAGGTAAGAGGAAGCGGAATTTTTCCAGAATAATTTTGGTAAAGATGCCTACAGGGGATTACAGAGCAATACTAGACCTAAGAAAGGTAAATTCAGTCTTGAAGATAAGAAAGTTCAAGATGGGGTCTGTAAATCTGATTATACAAGAGGTACAGCCAGGAGACTGGATGGTGGCGATAGACTTAAAAGACGCTTATTACATGTACCAATAGCAAAAGGGCATCAAAGATTCCTAAGGTTTGCAGTAAATCAAGAGTATTATCAATACACAGCACTAACATTGGTCTGGCAACTTCCCCAAGGTCGTTTACAAAGGTTCTAGCCCCTCTAGTGGCAGAGATGAGAAAGGGGGGTAGAGATATACCCTTACCTGGACGACATCCTGGTAAAATCAAAGAATGGGGGGAAACTCCAACAAGACCAGAAAATGGTAATAACCTTCCTAGAACATCACGGTTGGTTAATAAACAGAGACAAGAGCATTGGGTACCCACTCAGCTCTTAAGATTTCTGGGAGTGAGATTGCCAGAGGCAAAGGGGCTAGACATAGCCATGCGAACAAGGAGGCTCAGAAAAGCTACCAGGACTTCTGCAGAAGAATGCATGAGACTCCTGGGGAAATTCGCTTCAACATTAAGCGTTGCATATGAGACCTCTGCAAAAACAATTTTCTGCAACAATGGAACGGGAATCACAAAGACACAAGACAAAGAATCTTGTTACACCCACAAACAAAACAAGAGTTAAAATGGTGGGAAGATACCTGAAACCTGGTCAAAGGGAAAACGCTACAACCTGTGCACTGGTTAAAAATTACAACAGATGCGAGCAAGACAGGTTGGGGGGCTCAGATGGGAGAAGAAGTGGTGCAAGGAACCTGGGGAAATCAGGTAAACCACTTACCATCAAATCTGCTGGAATTAAAAGCAGTACAAAAGGCCCTAGAAGTTTTCCAGGACAAAATAAGAGATGGCTGTATAAGATAGAATCAGACAACAGCTCTGTGGTCAAATATATAGCCAAACAAGGAGGAACCAGGAGCAGAAAGCTGATGAAGCTCACAGCAGAAATACTCGGTTGGGCAGAGTGCCACTTGTCGGATATCACAGCCATACATATCCCAGGACTAGAAAATGTCACAGCAGACTTTCTAAGTCGCAATATCATTCACCCAGGAGAATGGGCGTTAAATCCAGGAGTATTCCAAGACCTGGTAGAGCGATGGGGTCAACCAGACATCGATCTGATGGCGACACACCAGAATCGCAAAGTAAGGAACTATTGTTCCAGACAATTTCACCCAAGCGCACAAGCTACAGATGCTCTCAGTCTCAAATGGGACTTCAAATTGGGATACCTGTTCCCTCCAATTCCTCTGATTCCAAAAACAATCAGGAAAATCAGAGAAGAGAGAGCAGAGGTGATATTCATAGCACCATACTGGCCAAGAAGGCTTTGGTTTACACAACTGGTAAATATGGCAGTGGATACACCATGGCACATACCAGATCAAAAAGGCCTGATGCAACAGGGGCCAATAAGCCATCCAAATACCAAACAATGGGCTTTGACGGCATGGCGATTGAGCGGGAGACATTGAGACTGAAGGGTTGTTCAGAGAAAACAATTCAAACCCTCTTACAAGCAAGGAAAAGTTCCACATCAAGAGTATACCATAGAATCTGGCTCTGCTTTTGTGATTGGTGTGAAAAAGAGAGAAAATTTCCTTTCACCAAGAATTGTATCTATAGTGGAGTTCCTGCATAAAGGATTTGAGAAAGGTCTCAGTCTCAGCTCATTAAAAGTACAAGTGTCGGCACTATCAGCTTTGTTGGAAAGAAATCTGGCAGTAGAAAGACTGATAATCAGGTTCTTTCAAGCAGTTAAAAGGTTAAAACCTCAAATTAAGAACAGAGTACCTACATGGGACTTGTCGTTAGTCTTGGATGTATTAACAGCAGCTCCGTTTGAACCAATACAGGACATTGGCCTAAAATGGTTGTCGGGGAAAATGGCGTTTCTGATAGCAATCACCTCGGCAAGGAGAGTGGGAGAACTACAGGCGCTATCTGCTAAGGAGCCATTCCTAATCATACATCAAGACAAGGCAGTTCTTAGACCGATACATCAATTCCTGCCAAAGGTGGTATCACAGTTCCACATAAGTCAGGAGATGGTGATCCCGTCATTTTGTCCAGAACCAAAAAATGAGAAAGAGGAAAGGTTACACAAATTGGACGTGGTAAGATGTCTTAAGGTGTACCTAGAAAGGATGAGAGATATCCGAAAGTCTGACAAATTATTTGTCATCCCAGAGGGACCAAAGAAGGGACAAGCGGCATCAAAGACTACAATTGCACAGTGGATGGTGTCTTGTATCAAAGAGCTTATGAAAGCAAAGGACAAGATAAACCTTTGAAGGTGAAGGCCCATTCTACAAGGGCCATGGCTACTTCATGGGCATTCAAAGCCCAGGCCACACCAGGGCAGATATGTAAAGCAGCTGTCTGGTCCTCATTCAATAAATTTCTGAAATACTACAGACTAGACGTACAATCATCAGCTGACGCAAGCTTTGGACGTAGAGTCTTAGAAACTGTAGTGAAATAAAGTGTAAAGGGTATTAATAAAGGTTGAACTGATAAGACATTAAACTGGTGTTGTCTATTCTGATGTTCCCTCCCTAAAAATTGCACTGCTTGGGTATGTCCCAATGGTGCCCACTGCCAGGGTGATCAGGAAAGGAGAAAATTTAAACAACTTACCGTAATTTTCTTTTCCTGGAACCATGGCAGTGGGCACATAGTTACCCTCCCTATGTATGTCTAATGCCTATCAGTTATATATTTTCAGCTATGGAAGAATCGTAAGACTAGTGTGCAGGTAGAGGGAGGGGCCTTATATGGCCTACCTGCAAAAGTCTACTTCCTGTCCTACCTAGAGTGAGAAGGGATTAACCCAATGGTGCCCACTGCCATGGTTCCAGGAAAAGAAAATTACGGTAAGTTGTTTAAATTTTCTCCTTTCCTAATACATTTATAAAATGGGTGCAAATATAAAGATTGTATTATTTATTTTAAACTGCAGTTTATCTTTCTAACAAAATTGTGTGTTTTTTCACATACTGTGTCAGGTGATGAATAAGGCAAGTATGTGCCAATAAAGAAATGGTGCCATATCCTCCTTTTAACGTCTCCGCTGCTGAGCTTCTATGTGACACACTACATTCAGTTCCCCTTATATATATATACTGCCCCATTCATGTGTATTTAAGAACGTCTTGCTCAGTACAAAACACAGCAGGAAACAGTTGTTAGGAGGTTACTAAATTAACTAACACATTTTGTTTCCCTCAGACTATTTTGACTTCCACCTACTTAACCCGCTTCCTGGCCTCGTTATCAAAAAGGGCTTTATTATACTACCACTGCTTATTAGATGTACATATAGCATAGCCTCCCGGCCGCTACTTCTTTTTCCTGGGCCCTTCCAGTGTCAGTCCTGTTAGGAGCAGGCAGTGGAGGAGTTAATTCCTTCTTTAGGATCTGTATATGTATTGCAGACTTTGATACACTTCAGGTATCCAAGGACAGGCCTAGCAACCACCAGAGAGTGTCAGCCGGAGAGGTGGATACTGATTGGCTAGCATTGCCTTTGGATGAACCAATCAGTATTCAACCTGTTCTGATATGGGGCAGGGTTCCAACCCCCAATCTCAGGTTATAAATCCTGACACTCTCCTAAATTCAGTTAAGAAGTTATGTCTGGAGTGTGATCCCGATCCCCTCCACCTGTGGAATGAGGAGCCTCTTCCTCCATCCCACCGGGGGATGGGAAAGGAAGAGTAACAGGCATGAAAGGGACCAAATGCCTGAGTCAGGGCTCTGACCAGCATGGGAGAAAGGAGAGAAAAGGGCTGCATCTGTGTTTGCTGTCTGATTACCATCTATCTGCAATAAAGACAGTTGTATCAGAAACAGTGTGATTACTGCCTGCTGCTGTGAAGAAATATGAAGGTGTCAGTATGGCCCATCCCCTGCCCCTGCAGAGAATCTGTGCTGACTGGAGGCGCTGCACCACTGAGGAATAAGGTAACTGGCACCCCTGTTCCGGCTCTCCCCACACCACCGGGGAGCACTTAGCCCTCCTATTGCCAACAGGTCACAGACCAACACACCTAGAAGTAGCTGGAGAGAGTATACCCCCCCCCAATCTCACTTAGGGTGGGGAAAACGGCTACATATAGAAAGACATAAAGGCTGCAGTAGGTAGGCCCTAAAGGCCTATTCCAGACCTGTGTTATAACACAACCACTATAGGTAAAATAAATACAGAATCTCATTGCACACTAACACAAAAATAGACAATATCATACACGTGAGAGTGACCAAGAAAAAACAACTAACCTTGATATAGTTTCTCTTAATGAACCAGCAAAACTTAACGACTGTGCGCACACGTCTATAAACACGTATAGAAAGCCAGAACTTATTTATTAGTGTAGCCAGGTCCCCGGTCCTCCAGTTTCCCTCCCCTTACCTCCGCGGCCGCGGGTCATGTTCTGGGGAGGTGCAGGTGGTGACGGGCTCGTCGGCGGCTCCCTCCGCAGGGCGCCGCCATGTTGTGTGTGTGTGAGCGCACACGCACAGAAGAGTCAGTGGTGGCCATTACACTTAGCGCCTGCGCAGTTGAGTGCCAGAAGAGTTGCAACGGCCATTACCAGTTTGCGCATACGCAGTACCCTAGGCACACGCGGCGGCAATAGGGGAAGGCTCCGCAAGGGACTACAACTCCCAGCAGGCATAGGGGCATGCGGATCACATGGCGCAAATCGGCCAATAGGCTGCCAGGATCACAGGCAGCTAGGGGATACATTTGGCGTGCTCAGGGCTTGCGGCAGTCGAAGCTGGGACGCAGATAGGGAGGTTGTAGGTGCAGGGCGTCTGTTGCCCCTGCACTAGGCTAGGTATCCCCCTAGGCCCCAACTCACCTGGGTAGATTGTGGCTGCTACAGGGACAGGCCCTTAGGTAGGGACCCTGCCCCATTAGCTGTTTGATAAGTTCAAGGACACAACTGCGACGCGGCGCAGCCCTGATCATTGTGGTCTGGGACCAGACCCCTACAAGATACAGAGACTGTCTTCATGGTGGGACCATCCAGCGGGATACCACCCCACGTAGAGGCGGACTCATCGTGGGATCAGCGGATCCACTCTGCCTTCATGTCAGCGTGCCCAGGTGTGGACACACCCGGCAGGTACCTCACCACAACACATGCACCAACCAACAACTCAAATTAGTGGGCAGCACTGTCCCACACATTGGGGTTGGGTGTGGGACTCTGGGGCACGGTCACCCAGACTCTACGGTGATGTCTAGGGTGCATGAGGGCAGATTACATGCGGTGTGGTGCGTACCTGTAAGGAACAGGAGGGCCTGAGCTTCCCACGATGTTGTGGGGGAGCCAGGACCGGGCTTCTGGGGTGGTAGCCTCCATGATCTCTTAGTGGTGCAGCGCCTCCATCTTCTATACTCCCAGGAATATGGGACAGGACCGGTATAGAAGAACCCCTTGGGTCCCAGGGTAGTACTTTCCAATTCACACACAGTCTTTACGGATGAAGAATAGTCTCTTTATTTGACAAAGCAACAATATCCCAACGATAAGGGCTTCCAACAGCCGCAACACAATAGCCAGGACGGGTTATACGCCACTCGCCTCCGCCCAAATAATTCCTCCTCTCCTTCCCTCCAAGTCACTCTTCCGGCAGGATGGTCTGAGCTAGGGCTTCAATACCCTGTGGCCCACCCCCGAGGGTAGCCTCGCGGTGGGTCTTGGATTCTCCCCATCACCCCTGGCAGTGGGGTGAGGGCATTGGTCCACCAAGTCTTTAACTCTATCAGCTCTACTAAAGGACGCTGATTCTTTCCGCTCTGCTTTCGCCTGCACTCTGCGCAGGGGAAACTGTAGGCCCCTCCAAATCCTCGGACCGATCCGCAGGATTTCTTGACTCATGGCCCGTTAACGGCACTGCATACTCCCGGCATAACTAACCGGCAACTCCAGACTCTGACTACTCTCGAACGAAGACAACTGCTCTCTCGAACGAAGAACCACTACTCACCGGAGTTGGCTGCTAAATATAGAGCTAGCCCCGCCCCTCGTGATGTCAACAGGACCTCCCCTCGTGCGCATGCCTGTAGCAGAGTCCTGGCCTGCGTCTATCATTCAGGATAGGGCTATTAAGGGGGAAAACCCAGGATGATTACTGGTGTCTGATCTTAACAGGACTTACCACAGCAGAAGGAAGATAGGTATAGCCTATGCTGTTTACAGGGGGCTACACACACACACATTATATATATATATATATATATATAATGTAAATACAACTGTATGTTCATCTGCATGTCTTAGGCAGGTCTGCAACCCCGCCTTTACCCATTATCACCCAGCACACAGCACTTCCACTGCAGCAAGGGATTCTGGGAAATGACATGCAAATGAGCACACAGTGCCACCTTTTGCTTCAAAAAACATTTTTAACATGGTTCCCTTTAGGCTTAAGCTTGCTGCATGGTCACAGCTTTGAGCACAGCCAGGGTTAAGGTGCATACCCAGAAAACCACCCACAGACAGCTGTTTCGACCTTAATGGGTTTGTATATGTATATATATATATATCTGTTGCCAGTAAAGGTTATTGTTGTTTAACCCAGTGTGTGGTTATTATCATTGGGTCCTGTGAGTGGCTCCTCCCACTATGCTGGGATCCCTCACAGGTGGAGGCGCTGCACCGAAACTATCGTTATGTCACTCCAGGCTCCCCATGGCGGAGGCTTGGGAACTCCGTGAGCCAGCAGGTAAAGGCAGCACCGGTAGCATATTTACAGTGTACACCCTCAATCTCACTTTGGGGGGGAGGTGAGCAGTGCTGCGGTCCTGTGCCAGTTCAGGGACTCAACAGCTCCCTCCTCCAGCTCTGCCTTCTCCTGTCGAGTGGAATTTGGATCCCGGCACCTACAGGAGGAGGGAAAGGAGGTGGCGCGGGGCTCAAGGCAACCGACTTGCTCGCCTTGCCCTAAGGCCGGCCCTGATTTATCCTCCATCTCTCATACCTTGTCAGGTTGCTGGGTCGGTGCAGGCTGGGCGTGGATATGCAGATAGAATAATGATGGGCGCCAAGGAACTTTTATAGTACAAACAAGAACTTTGTTCATAGCGATTGATAATGCTCACCATACAAATGCCAGCTTCACATAGACATTAACTGGTGTCAAACAATATAATTACTCTGTGCTTCTCCCCACAGTAGCTCTCACTCATACGCAGAGGAGTTACTTATACATTTGTCTTTTAGTAATTTTAGATTGGCAATCTCTTGTATCACTTCCTCAACGCCCTGTATCTGGTGGACCCTTGTTGGGGAAGACACTGTTCTCAGGGATCATTATCCCTTTACTGTGTATGGCATTCTTCTTCTATACTTAGCAGATCGGGAGTTTACTGAAGACCTGCCAGTGGGAGTATACTCTATCTCCAAGGATCATTATCCTGTGACTCTGTGCACGGTCTACCTCATCCATACTTATTGGATCAGGACTGTACTGGGGACCTTCACCAATAAAGGTGACAGGACATCCTTACTACCATAACTATACACTCAAACCTATATACATAACTTACAGTGAGGCCCTCTCCAACTGCTACTCCCAAGGAACCTGATTGTAGAACATTCTACCCGGGTAGAACATTCTACCCTGGCTTTGTTTCTGCCAAGTCACCCTGTGTCATGGGATGGTAGAGGGTGAGCACACACAATTAACCCTCTAGGGCCCATGACTCTTACAATACAAAGTTATTGCTCAGAATGACCAAGTAAAATTGGTGGTTGTTCAAGATGACCCAGTAAAGTTAGAGACCGAAAAGCAGAGGGACACAAGTGGGATAATTGGTACAAGCTCCCGATGCAGAAGAGACTCCGAATGATGTCATATTTATTGAGAGGGTAGCTGGTGTGTGTCATGATGTTTGGGATACCCAATATCTCCAGTACATAAAAGAGATGACTGTGTCCCTTTTTTGTAGTGAATGTGATGCTGTCTTGCGCTTTGGCATATTGCTTGCACACAGTCTTATCAGTGTGTGTGATATGCCGTGTGTTGGAGAGACAATGTTAGGAGAAAGCAGTCGAGCATAGGAACCGGTTTCCCTTTTTTGCCAGCAATTCTGGAACGAGAGTTAGTTAATTTACTATGTTAGGTAACCAGAACACTGCCAGGAAGATCCACATTTAATGCGATAAACTGCACAGTATGTATTATAAGAGCACACGTGAGTCAGGCTGGGTAGAAGGAAGTGACATTCTCTGTTTGACTTTTCTGCAAGGTTTTGGCTGAGATATTTGTCAGCAGTCAGAAGTCAGGAGACCCACAGGTTGCTCAATATTTCGTGACAACACTGAAAGTCGCTGAGAGTGTCTGGTTTTCTGGTGCTTCACGTTCACTGCGGATTGTGTCCACAGTTCTGACTGCCCAGGGACACCGCACAAACCAGCATGTCATTAGGTAACTCCACCAAAGTTAGGACCAATCATCCAACATTAGGTCAGGGGCTGTCAGCTGGACCAATGTACTCTAAAGAGGGCTGACCCCAGGATTTCTTCTTAGAACATTTTTATATAAAATACAATAAATAATCATAATAGCAAGCAGCAGTATGAACAGTACAACAATATACAATTATATACAACAGTATATAATACATTATATATAGGGTTGCCAGGTGACTTGTCCAAAACTACTGGACACAATGGTGAAAGGTGCGACTCGCTTGAGAAACACACACCCCTCTTACCTCTCCCCACTCCATGCTGTTTCCCCTTCTCCTTGGCCCCACCCCCAGGTCCCTGACACTTCCTCCTGATTAGCTGCATCAACCAGCAGCAGCCAATCGGGATGGAGAAAGCTTCTCAGCCCCTTAGCAACCGCCCTGCTAGGGGAAATCTCGCGGCCAGGTCACTATGTCCAGAGAGGTAATACCGGACACATACATGTACAGTATAACCTCAACTTTTTTACTGGATAGTGTGCAAATACAGGACAGTCCGGTTCAATACTGGACACCTGGCAACCCTAACCCTGCTCCTATGTTAGAGCTGTTATGGTGCCTTAGCACCTGAGGGGATGGGGGCCTCTTCTAGATGCTAGAAAGCCTGGGCCCAAATGGGTTACCAAAAGGGAATAGATCATTATTAGGGCTCTTTTAACCCTTTTGCTACTGGAGGGACTACGTTCACAAGACAATGCAAATTGGCTCCATTTAAAAATTACGTTGGCGAGATTAATTACGATTCGAGGCACAAGTATTTAGATGAAACAGTGTAAAAAAAAAAAAAAACTGCGACCAACGATTTCATGCATTCTTAGGCCGAGTCCATGATGCAGGCACGCGGTGGACTACAGATCCTCGCGACGGGGAGGCGTGGCCGATGACGTCATGGAGCTTGTTGGGGGCGAACCGCTCACGTGACACGGCCATCGCGAGACAAAGACAAAAATTTGGTTTCGTAAAAAAACAGACGCGCCGTCGCTCACATGCACGTGCATGCGCTCTATGGATGTTCCCATAGACTCAATGTGTTTGATCGCACTGTCGTAAGCGCGGTCGCTCTGACGCCGTGATTATACAGAAATCGCTACATGACGTCACTGGATCGCTCTGCAGCTCTGCAGTTTCTGGTATAATTGAGACATAAGCATGGACGCGGCCTCAGGCTATGGCCCCAGTTGTCACAGCTGCACGCACGCCGGAATGACAGGCATCGCGTGCACCTGTTTCAGCTGCCAAAGCTCGTCCGCCGCTCCAAAAGACAAAAATCTTGTCTTTTGGCCAAGACATACTTTATTGGCTATTGTGGTGATTGAGAAGAGGATGGTTGTGCTCACATTGCAAATGGAAAAGGCTGCAGGAGAACCTGCTCTTGGTGTACAGAAGGAAATGGATGAACTGAAGGGATTACTTCCTGATATCAAAGAGAAGATTGAAGATTCAAAGGAAGCTCAAACTGAAAAATCAACTGAAATGTATCAGAATTATAAGGAATGTAACAAAAATTGCAAAAGGGCAATTAAATTAGCAAAAATGGAGAATGAAAAAAGGATTGCAATAGAAAGTAAGGTCAACCCTAAAAAGTTCTTTAAGTACCTTAATAACAAAAAAATGAGAAAAGAAAATATAGGACCCTTTCAGTGTGAGATGGGTAGGCAGATTATTGGAGATAAGGAAAAAGCTGAGGTATTAAACAAATTCTTTGCCTCTGTGTTTACCAGGGAAGAATCAAGTTAAATAATAGCGCCACAGGAGGAAGCCACCATCTCCCTATTAATGAACAATTGGTTAACTGAGGAAGAAGTTCATAAGCGACTTGAAAAAATTAAAGTAAATAAGGCACCTGGCCCCGATGGCATACATCCAAGCGTTCTCAAGGAGTTAAGCTCAGTAATAGCCAAACCATTATATTTAATATTCAAGGACTCCATTTCCACAGGCTCAGTACCACAAGATTGGCGTAAAGCAGATGTGGTGCCTATATTTAAAAAGGGAGCTAGATCACACCCGGGGAATTACAGACCTGTAAACCTGACTTCAATAGTAGGGAAACTACTTGAAGGTTTAATACGGGATAATATTCAGGAATACCTAATGGAAAACAAAATTATTAGTAATAGTCAGCATGGATTTATGAAGGATAGATCTTGCCAAACTAACCTTATTTGTTTCTTTGAGGAGGTAAGTAGGAATTTAGACCAGGTGAATGCAGGTGAAAAAAAAAATACAAATAAATAGAAGTCCATGACCCTTAGATTTAGTCCATACTTAGATTTTGCAAAGGCTTTTGATACGGTTTCACACAAGAGGTTGGTGTACAAAATAAAGAAAATTGGACACAGTAATAATATATGCACCTGGATTGAAAAATGGTTAAAGGACAGACAATAGAGGGTTGTCATAAACGGAACTTTTTCAGGTTGGGCTAAAGTCGTGAGTGGAGTACCTCAAGGATCGGTACTGGGACCCCTGCTTTTTAACTTGTTTATTAATGACCTTGAGGTTGGGATCGAGAGCAAAGTCTCCATCTTTGATGATGATACTAAATTGTGTAAGGTAATAGAATCAGAGCAGGATGTAATTTCTCTTCAGAAGGATTTGGAGAGACTGGAAACGTGGGCAGGTAAATGGCAAATGAGGTGTAATACAGATAAATGTAAGGTTATGCATTTGGGATGCAAGAATAAAAAGGCGACTTACAAATTAAAGGGAGATATATTGGGGGAATCCTTGATGGAGAAGGATTTAGGAGTGCTTGTAGACAGCAGGCTTAGCAATAGTGCCCAATGTCATTCAGTAGCTGCAAAGGCAAACAAGATTTTATCTTGCATCAAACGGGCAATGGATGGAAGGGAAGTAAACATAATTATGCCCCTTTACAAAGCATTGGTAAGACCACACCTTGAATATGGAGTACAATTTTGGGCACCAATCCTAAGAAAAGACATTATGGAACTAGAGAGAGTGCAGAGAAGAGCCACCAAATTAATAAAGGGGATGGACATTCTAACTTATAAGGAGAGGCTAGCTAAATTGGATTTATTTACATTAGAAAAGAGGCGTCTAAGAGGGGATATGATAACTATATACAAATATATTCAGGGACAATTCAAGGAGCTTTCAAAAGAACTATTCATCCCACGGGCAGTACAAAGGACTCGGGGCCATCCCTTAAGGTTGGAGGAAAGGAAATTTCACCAGCAACAAAGGAAAGGGTTCTTTACAGTAAGGGCAGTTAAAATGTGGAATTCATTACCCATGGAGACTGTGATGGCAGATACAATAGATTTGTTCAAAAAAAGGTTGGACATCTTTTTAGATGGGAAAGGAATACAGGGATATACCAAATAAGTATTCATGGGAAGGATGTTGATCCAGGGATTAATCAGATTGCCAATTCTTGGAGTCAGGAAGGAATTCATTTTTCCCCTTAATGGGGTTTTTTGTTTGCCTTCCTCTGGATCAATAAGTAAGTATAGATATAGGATAAAGTATCTGTTGTCTAAATTTAGCATAGGTTGAACTTGATGGACGTACCTTTTTTTTTAACCTCATCTACTATGTAACTATATGTAACTATATTCGGTTACTATCGCCACCCAGCATTGGTGATACGTCGTCGACAGCACACAGAGGGAGGCCTTCTAATAAAGGCCGTCGCGAGGAGTGAGCCGGGCAGAACCGACAGGCAGCCCACAATGCCGCCCAAGGCAACCAGCACTCAGGCGCAAAAGCGGTCGACAAAGGGTAAGCGGCCAGCAACGCCATACACAGGTATGGAAGTCGGGATTTTTCCACCCAAAAGGCTAGCAGGGACCTTGCCTCCTCGGGTGAGTGTGAGTGAGTCAGTATTGGGTACAGGAGAACAGCTTATGGAAGCAGCAATGTTGAGCATAAGGCAGGCTCTTTCCCCATTAGTGGCGAAGCTCAATGCAGGGCTAAGGCCGATAGGAGGCACAAACGATAATAATGGGGCAACAACGCCAACGTCTATAATATCGCCATCGGCAGTCATAGCACCAGCAGTAAGCACGGCACCAGCAACGGTCATAGCACCAGTGGCATTTGCAACGCCAGGCACAGCGCCAGCAATAGGCACAGGTGCCCTGCAGGTAGCTAGCAACATCACGCAGGAGTCTGCGGGGAAGGCTCCACAGGTGGGATCGCTACCTTCCGTACTTGCCCTTCCTCCTTTGGCATCAACGTCAGCTACACTGACTTAGGTGAAGAGGATGTCTGACGTGGTGTACAAGGATTCTTACACGACCAGATCTCGCGCGTTAGGATCACATTTACTTAAAGAGGTTAAGGATAAGATTTGGGCGGGGGAATACGTGGAGATATTACCTCTGCTTCTAGGCTATAGAGAAGCATTGGCAAGGTCAACCAAAAAAGGGGAGTCGGAGAAAGAGGACGTGGAAAGAAGGCTCTTTCCACGCACCTTGCGCAATTGGTCAAAGGCTTTCGTGATCATGGCCAGCGTAATTGGGGAGAAGGAACCGCAGGTGTTTGGCACACTCTTTAAGTACCATGACATGATTGAGGAAGCACACCACATATACAGAGGCACGGGTTGGTGGACGTATGACGAGCGTTTCAGACAATCAATGGAGGCTCACGAGGGCGAGAAAGCTTGGAACGTCAAGGACGTGGATCTTAATTTAGAGTTCATTTCTAGAGGAGGGGCAACTCCTTTTGCAGGGGGGAGCAGCGGAGGTAGGGGCGCATGGTGAACTAGCATACCAGGGAGGAACCACAGACCGTGTAGCCACCCAGGCGTTTAACCAGTCCAATTGCACGTTTGACAACTGCACAGTCAAAGTGTTTTAAGAAGGGCGCATGCGGATGTAGTGGCACGGGGCGGAAGATTGGCCACGACGGCGGTGACACCGATAACCGTCGCCAATTTAGCACCATTTAGCTGTGTTTAAGGAGGGGTTAAGGATTCCGTTTGAGTATCAAGCGGGATCAGAGGGGGGATGGAATTTGAAATCGGTCAGGATGCACGGTAATGTAGCTAGGGAGAAAGTCTGAAAGGAAGTCGAATTGGGGAGAATGACAGGCCCCTTCGATTTCCCCCCCTTGCCTAATCTCAGAATTTCCCCGTTGGGGTGGTCCCCAAAAAAGAGGCGGGGGCCTATAGGTTAATCCAACACCTATCCTACTCAGAAGGGTCGTCAGTGAATGACGACATCAATTGAGAGTTGTGTTCGGTGACTTACGCAAACTTCGGTCAGGCGGCAGTACTAGTGGAAGGGATGGGTAAAGGGGCATTAATGTTGAAAGCAGACATCAAATCAGCATTCAAGCTTCTGCCGGTTCACCCAGAGTGTTTCCACTTGCTAGGCTACATGCTCAAGGGGCTAGTACTATGTCGATCTATGCTTGCCTATGGGATGCGCGCTTTCTTGTTTTTATTTCGAAACGTTTAGCACCATCCTGGAATGGGTAACACGAAAAAGGGCGCAGGAAGCGGGGGCCATGCACTAATTGGACGACGTCCTTTTTGTTGGCCAGAGGGGTTCAGATTTATGCGCAAGGTGGCTGTTTGAATTCTCAGACACGGCGCGTGAGTTTGGTGTTCTCTTGGCCGACGTAAAGACGGTGCGTCCAACAACCGTCCTTACTTTTCTGGGCATCGATGTTGACTCAGTGAGCATGGAAAAGCCGGAAAAGCTAGTCGCCCTAGGCAAACTGCTCCGGGAATTCATGGCCCTAAAGAAGACCTAATTGTGGCATTTTCAGGAGCTGCTTGGCCTTTGCAGTGCGAGTCATGCCGGCAGGAAGGGTGTTTGCTGGGCACCTCTCTGCTGCCACAGTTGGGGTAAAACATCCTAGCATTTCATTCGGGTCACCGCTGACATCCGCAAGACCTGGTGGTTTGGCTGGACTTTTTAAGGGATTATAACGGCAGAACCTTGTGGCGAGGGCCCCCAGCCCATAACACCGAACTACAATTGTTCACAGACTCATCAGCTTCAGTCGGTTTTGGGGCATACTTTAACGGGGTATGGTGCGCAGAACAATGGCCTCTCCTGGAGGGAGACTCATTAGGAACCTAACATTCCTAGAGCTATTCCCCTTGCATGTCGCGGTGCGTTTGTGGGGTCATTTGTTCGCAAATAAGGAAGTCACCTTCTAGTCAGACAACATGGCGTAGTAGAAGCGGTGAACAATTTTGGTTCACGTTCCCCTCCGGTACTGTTCCTTCTGCACAATTTTGTACTTTCATGAATTCACTTAAACATTGCGTTCAAGGCACGACATGACCAGCGGTTACAGATTCATTATCTCAAGTACATATGGCGCCGTTTCGGAAGCTGGCACCGGAGGCAGAGCAAAACGACAGGCCATGCCCAGTAGACTTGTGTGAACTTGTGACGATCCAGTGACAGAGCTAGTACAATCCTCTCTGGCTCCGGGAACGTGGTGGCCGCGATTATCTAAGCTTAGCGGGGAAACTGGGACTGGAGGCATCAGGAATAGGGACCATACTGTTGTGCGTTTTAAACTTAACAGCAAAGGGTTTAACAGGAGGATCCATAGGGAAAAAACTGACAGGGGTTTCCTTCTTCTTGAGGTTAGAAGGCAAAGACAAAGGCGTTTATAGTTAAGAGGGTGTTAGCAGGGCTAACGTGGGGGCAACATCGAAAGATAGCAGAAGGCCAGTAACCCCATCAATCCTAGAGGGTTTAATGCAGACGGCAGAGCGAGTGTGTTTTTCCACGTTCGAGGCGAGGCTTTTTCGGCTGACGTTTGCGTTGGCCTTCTTCGCAGCGTTGGGAACCGGGGAGCTTGTCTGCGCATCACATAGAGGAGAGGGAGGTTTGCAGCTCAGGGATGTAATTCTACGGGAAGGGTCTGTTAGGCTGCACATTCAAAGGTCAAAAACGGACCAGTGGGGGAAGGCAGCTTGGATTTCATTGCTAGGGCTGCCAGGGGCCATATTTTGCCCAGTCACCACGTTTAAGGAATACATGGAGTGCAGGCCAGGTGGGTAAGGTCCACTACTGCTACATGCAGATAGGGTACCGTTGTCTAGGTTTCAGTACCTGCGGGTTTTCTGCATGCAGCAGGGTCTAGACAAGTCACAGTACGGCACACATTCGTTCTGGATCGGGGCGGCAACGGAAGCATCACGCATCATGCAGGGCTGTCAGTAGCTGCGACACAGAAGATAGGATGTTGGAATTCTAACCAATACCGGTCCTACATTAGGCCCACGTTAACAGGGGAATAACTCTTGTTGGAATAAACCTCCACCACCCTTATGCCTTTGCAGATTCCGCAGACGCATGGATCATCAGGAACTAACTCATACACTGGGAAGAGAAGCGAGCCCTCAAATGCCCATATGGGGGAAACCTTGGGTTGCACATGGTGTATGCAAAGGTGTTATGGTGGAGAGGTAGGGGGCTCTGGTGGGGACAATTGCTCCCACGGCTAATGGTGATGGCCAGAGATAGAAGAGCACTTATCCTTATCCTTCTCGCTGGAGGAAATGACCTGGCCAAGCGACGCTACTTCGAGCTGGTCGATGCGATAAAGCAAGACGGCTCACATCCTCGCCCTTTGGCCGTGAATTCAGATCATTTGTCCAGACATAGTCTGCAGGGCAGTATGGAGGGGCACGGGTGCCCCAGGCACAGTCGACCGAGCGTGCGTAAAGTTGAACAAAATGGTGGGGAAATTTGTGACGCAGTGCGGGGGGTGGTGGATCAGCCACTCTAATTTCAATTGTAAAATAGTGGGCCTATTTAGGGCTGACAGCGTACATTTATCAGCGATTGGGTTGGATTTGTTCAACAACGAGATGCAGGAAGGGTTGGATAGGGTCCTAGCGGGTTTGGCGGCACGGGTCTAGTTTAAGCAGGTTAAATAGACCCGTTTCTGTGGCAGTTTGGGGGGGTATGTGCTTGTCCTTGCCAGATGAGGCTCAGGCTGATAAAGCCCGGGGGTAGTCATAAGTGGGTGGGGTCAACTGATCGTGACTCTTGGGAAGCCACTCGCGACAACGGCCGGCTCATGGGGGCTTGGCTAGCTACGGGGCAGCAAGCCAAGGCCTGGCTGACCCCCTTCACTTAACCCATTAAGCAGGAACTCTGGCAGGGACTAGCAGTTACTCTATTATTGTTTAATAAACAAAGCCGCTGCTTTTTATACCACCAAACCGAGCCTGTCGTTACTTGTCTGTTATATGTGGGTATTGGAGAACAGATGAGATGAGGCGGTGCAACTGGCTTGTGAAAAAGATGCAGACCGGGACTGGATTTCAGGTAAGTGCAAAAGCTTTAATGGAACATAACAGCAAAGAGATCCACTCTTACGCGTTTCGCGCGGGACACCGCGCTTTATCAAAGATAAAGATTTTTTTCACAAGGCAGCTGCACCACCTCATCTCATCTGTTCTCTGTTGCTCACCTTCGGTAGGAGCACGCGTTACCATCAGCGTCTGCAATCCACGCCCAAACATTGAGTCAATTTTGGTTTATTGCTGATCCTGCTCATATAAGACTTACCTTGTGCTACAGACTATTGGGGGGACCTGTCCGCTGTGGTATATTGTGGTTACATGGGACATTCTACATACAGATGGTTATTGTGATTAAGGATCATTATGCTCAATTATTTACAAAGTGTGGTATTCACTGAGAAGCGCCACTAGGGGGTGTGAGACTCCCATCCTATCTTCTCTGCATATGTGGGTATTGGGGAGGGGGCGGGGGTCCCTCGCAGCCTCCCTGGTCAAGCAATCCCTCTAGCCAATAAGGCGAGGGATGGCCATGACCAGGGGACAAGCCCGCCCATCACCTCACTGGGGTCTCTGGGCAATCGTCACTGCCTGGGGGAGGGGGCTAGGAAGGGGCTTTAAAGCGCTGCCGGGAGCGCGAGCATTCATTCTGCTCCCGGCTGTATCGAATTTCCCAGCCATTCATCCATTTTTAGAAGGCAGTCGGGGCAGGTACTCTGCCTTTGGCAACTTGTATGGCACGAGAAGAGAGAATGTTATCATTGTTGGGCTGCTGAACTATACTGCCTGTGAACACTGTTAACATGTTCGATTGTATTTTACAGGGCAAAGTTGAAAGGCTTCGCAAAGTAATAGAAAGGACTGCAGTTCTTAAAGGAGGGGTCACTTTGACCTGTTTGCCACTGTCGCGGTGGCAGTTTGGGGGGTAAGTGCTTGTCCATGCAAGATAAAGTCCGGGGATAGTCGTAAGAGGGCAGGGTGTGATGGTAGGGGTAGGACTTAATAAAGAGAAATTCCATCTATTTACCCCTAAATCCATATAACTTGGCCAGCTATGTAAGGCTTATTTCAGTAATTTAATATCAGAGGGAGAACAGAGAATGTATAATGCACCACGTCTGTAAGAATGCATTTCAAAGCATGTATTCTGTCTTCCCCGTGACAATCCTTTCCCAATCAACATTGTTCTGTGATGTTATTTGGGCTAGCTGTGTGTAATGCTAAATCCTGTCTTTTACATAATTACCTTATGTCTGTATTTATGCCTGTGTTAGCAATTCCTCCCAGATTAGATACTTGGTAATTGTGTGGTGATGGAATTAACATGCAAGAAAGTAAATTACATATTCCACTATTACTGTGGAGAAAGACGAGTAATTCACTCAGTTGAAGCTCTCCATAGAAATAGATCAGAACAAAGGTACGGAATTAGTTAAATGAATCAGTTATCAGTCTGAGCCCCAGGCACTGGTTCTCTTGGCTGGCTGCCTTGCTCAATAGCCACCAAGGGGTATATAAGGAACACTGCTGATCAGTCCATCAAAAGTCCACCTCTGGGAAGGAGAGTGGAATTTGCTGAAGTCCATCTCTTGGACCCTCCTGCGGCGTCTGCTGCACTAGGAGGGAACAGGATGGACGTCGGATTCTTCGGATGACGACGTCGGTGTAACATCAGAACTTTTCCTGGCCCTCGTGGCTGAAGAGGACTGACTATGTCATGGACTTGCAGCTCTCCGGAGCCTATAGTCACAAGTGGAGCGCACCTGATCTCACAGCGTGGATCACGAGCACGGTTTTTGAGGTGGAATCACTTTTTCACCACCCGGGCTACAAAAAAAAAAAAAAAAATCTCTGGAAAGGAGTGTGGAAACTATCAGAGGGAGAGACACTCTGGGAAGGTGTGTGGAGTTGGACTGTGACCAGCTGGAGGTTCATGTCATTGTGGCTGCTTTGTGCAGCACTCTGATATCCATAAGCAGAGAAGCGGACAGGGGAAACCCATTTGAAATGGGTCCCTGCACCTAGGAAAGGTAGATCTAATTTCCCAGACCCCCGTAAGTGTGTATATTTTTGTATTTTGTATTTCTGTGTGTTTCCGAGTATTTTTCCAAAATAAACTTCATTTTATTTCACTGTCTTGTTTTTCCCTGTGATTGATCCCTTAAATATAAATGTTGTTAAAAGTCCTGGTCTACCGCGACACAGTGTCAACTATACGTGACTCCCGGGAATCCACTTGCACAACGGACGGCTCATGGGGGCTCGGCTACCTACGGGGGCAGCAGGCCAAGGCCTGGCTGATGCCCTACACAACCCATTAAGCGAGCACTCTGGCAGGGACTAGCGGTTACTCTATTATTGTTTAATAAAGAAAGCCGCGGCCTTTTATACCTCCAAACCGAGTCTGTCGTTACTTGTCTGATATATGTGGGTATTGGTCAGCGAGGGCAGGGGTGGGGTCCCTCGCAGCCTCCCTGGTCATGTCTGAGACATGTGAATGTTTTCAGGATATCCCTGCTCAGGTGGCTCAATCAGTCACTGCTTCAGCACAGGTGGCTCAATCAGTCCCTGCTTCAGCACAGATGACACAATAAGTCCCTGCTTCAGCACAGGTGGCACAATCAGTCCCTGCTTCAGCGCAGGTAGCCTGAAAACCTAGCTCTTGGCTAACCCCGGTTTATGTATTTCTTCCTGTACATGTCATTATGCAGATAGAAAACCTGTACGGTTTGTTTGACCAGGTAGTCATGTTTTCTCAGCTGGTTTGCCTGCAGCAGATTTTGATTATATTTGTCAGTAATTAAATCACTAAACATAAATGTTCCCACCTTCCCAACAAAAAGGGGTGAAGGAGACTAGAAAAGCAAAATACAAATATTTATTACCCCTTTGTTAATATTTTTTTCAAATAACCCACATTTTTTGCAGAAAAAACACAGAAAACATAATTTTCTTTGGATAAGATGACAGCATATATATGTATCACTGTACAGCAAATAAAGATACCCCTTGTGAGCACATTCATGTCAGACTGGTACACACCCCTGCCTTTCCCCCATTATCTCTTAGCATACACTGCTTCCACTGTCTCAAAGGATTCTGGGTAATGACATGCAAATGAGCACTCAACGTGTCAACTTTTGCTATCTGTGAGCAAAGGGTTTATTAGAAAAAATGCCCCTATTCCTCAAACCGTCTTCTCCTTGTCAGGGATTTCTTTTAGCCCTGTTCACTTGAACAGGTCTGAAAGCTTCCCTGACAAAGAAAAGACGAGCTCACTGAATATGAAAGAATAGTGATAGAGACAATCTCTGCACACCTGAATAACAATAGTGGATGCTGAAAGGTGCGGACGCTCTCAGAGAATGCCGTCATACATGAGGCAAAAACGTCACTTTCTGAAAAGTAGCATAAATGTCTACTGAGTGTTTCCTGCATTCTGCCCCAGGCTAACAGGTGACTTGCAAGGAGCAGGGGAGGGCACTTTGCCAGGGAAGATAGGGCAGATCATGCTCATCACACAGTGACATCACACAAAAGGGGGGAGCTAAAGCAAGTAAAACCACTCCACCTCACCATACTTATGTAGCCAGGTCCTCTCATACCTCCCGGCCTGGGGACGGCTACGCAGGTGCCCGGGTGCCGCCGGAGCTGCAGGCGGACCCGGTTAGCTGAAGGGAGACGCTTCAGTGTTCTGGAGCTCCGCAGCGTACCTGGCAAGTGGGGGCCGCCATTTTGGAAGTCCAATAATAGGAGCTCTGTGCATGCGCAGTAGATTGGTAGATGCGGCGGCCATGTTAGGTGGCTCCGCAAGAGCCGCAGGGGACTACAAGTCCCAGGCTCCTCCAGGGCAGGCTGCACACGTGGGGCAGCACAGCCAATAGGGCTGAAGGATCCACGCAGAGCAAGGAGAGGAGTTTGGCGTGAAGAAGAGCCGCGCACCAGTCGGGAGCAGGACGGGAAGGGGTAAGGTAGTGTCCAGGGAGGAGTGCTCATCTGGACTAGGCCATATAGCCCCATAGGTCCCAGCTAGATCCCGACCACCTTATAGCTTGTTGTGCTGTAGGGAAGGCCCCCAGATAGGGACTTTTCCCCAATAGCACTTATTGTGTTAGTGCACCGGTGACAGACGCCACGGGGTGTGTGCGGCCTGCGGTCATAGACGAGACCACAGGCACATTACCATAGACATTAAGGGACATACTCCAGCTGGAGCTCCCTCAAGAGGCGGACGCCTGTGGCAGACAGGAGAGCGAGGATCCAGTAGACAGCGTCGTAGGACCACGTTGTGGTTCTTCGGATCCAGCATCCAAGTCGGCCTGGCCTAAGACCAGGAAGGTACCCAACGTGCACCATCGGCCACATACACAGTGGGTAGCACTACTCCACACACTTTGGGGTGGACTTCGTTCTGCGGACACTGGGTGGTTAGGTGCCCAGGGCACCCTCAGTACTTTAGGGGTTCCACCAGGGTGGTGTAACTGTGTTGTGGGTATTGTATTGTGGGGCCTTGTACTGTTATTGTATTGTAGATATATATGTGTGCCAGTAAAGATAAGTTAGTGTGTTTATACTTATTTGTTGATTGTATTGCTTCCTGTGAGGGGTTATCCAGCTGCTCTAGGATCCCTCTCAGGTGGAGACGCTGTATCCAGAGAGAACGCAATCACTCCAGGCTCCCAGTGGCAGAGGATTAGGCCTCTTGTACGCTAACCAGGTACTCAGCACGTGTAGTTCCCTTAGACACGGGGAAAGGGGGCTACACTTATAAACTATCTGTGCAAAGGGATTAAATACTTGTAAAAGCATGACTCGTACAGATTTAGGCCCATGTTTACTAAGCATTGTTTCTCAATAAGACAAATTCCAATGGGCTCATAAAATATCTTCCAGGGCTGTAAGGTGCCATGGAATAATAATGCTTAGTAGATATGGGCCTTATCCCCTTACAGATGTCCCGGCCTTCATTGTACTGCAACTTGCAATACTTTTATTCTTTGAGAGAAGATGGGACACTGGAATTGTGATAGATCACTTGTATTATATGATTCTGAACCCCATGAGTGTACTTGTGATGAGATACTGACCCATAAACTGTATTACTGAACTCAAGTTTGTAGCACAGGATGCTTTGCAGCTATCAAGCCACATTTCTCCCTGGAGGGAGGGGGGGGGGTGGTATTTTTATTTTATTTTTTTACCCTAGGTGGAAAGCAGGAGTTGCTGGAGCTGAACCATGGTAATTTCAGCTCCGGGGACCCTCTGCTTCCAGAGATACTTCGAGAGGCTGTCGTAAGCAGCCCCGTCCGTGCCGGCAATATGGCATCCCTTACGGTTGGCTTCCTATTGGCCTACGCGAGGCAGGACATTTAAAACTGCATTAATTACCGGCATCTCCTTTAGAGGTAAGTATCTCCGGGAGCATGGGGTCACCAGAGCTGAAATCAATGCGGTTCCACTCCTGGGACCCCATGCTTCCCACCTAGGGGTAAATAAAAAGGGTCTAACTGGAAAGGCTGGCTATATAACACTCTTGCTAGTCCTAGGGTGGGGTCATCAGCATTGTCTGATAATTCACCCACTCAGCCTCATTCCGAACTATAACCACACTTTTCACCCGAATCACTTCTAAATGCCCAAATCATGTGTCTGAGAAGTGAAATTTAGTCATTTCCGAATGTGTGAGCTGCCTGCTTATGTCTGCAGATCTGCCTCCCACGTGCATTTAAGTCGAAGTCATTTATTTTATTTAAATATAGGCATGTCACAATGATGGTTTAGGGACGTGGTGCTCAACTCCGGTCTTCAAGAACCCTCCCAACAGGTCATGTTTCAAAGATATCCCTGCTTCAGCATAGGTGGCTCAGTCAAAGACTGAGCCACTGATTGAACCACCTGTGCTGAAGCAGGGATATCCTTAAAATCTGACCTGTTGGGAGGGTCCTGAAGACTGGAGTTGAGCACCCCTGATTTAGGCTGCAAACCCGCTGCGGACGGCGGGGCGCGCGGCCGCGAAACACCAGACCCTTGCCCGAGTGGTCCCTGCCCCCGCTACCTCCTTCCGACAGGGCTGACTACATACTGTGACGCGTCAGCCAGCCGATGCTGCAAGAATCTTTTGAATTTCGGCGTTGACGCGTCATGTGGTACGCGAGTCAGCCAATGGGGAGGAGGGAAGGAGCTGCGTGTTATTAAAGTGTGTGTGTATGTGTGTGTATGTGTGTATGTGTGTGTGTGTATGTATGTGTGTGGGGGGGTGGACGGCACCACGATCGGAGCCCGTCCCCCTCCCTGCCACTCCCGCCCCCCTCCCTGCTCCCTACAGACCGCATATCGCGGGCTGTGTCTGTCAGCGCCCCGCCTGTCTGCAGTGCCGGGGGCGGGCGCATCACTGGCCGGGGGCGGGCCAGTGACATCACGGAACTGGTTCGCCCTCATTGGGCGAACCGCTCACGTGAACGGCCTGTCGCGCCGGCAAGCGGGGGAATTTTAAATTCCCCTAAGGCCTTGGCCATGTTTAGCGCTTGCTGGCGGAAGCATGCTGACGTGCGCTCCCGCTCAGCACTGAGCCCCTACAGCCGCAATTAGAGCGGCTTTAGTAGGGGCTCACCTGCGCTTCCGTGCGCTTGCGGAAGCGCAGGTCTTAGGGAAATTTTAAATTACCCCGCTTGCCGGCGCGACAGGCCGGTCACGTGAGCGGTTCGCCCAAAGAGGGCGAACCAGCTCCGTGACGTCACTGGCCCGCCCTCGGCCAGTGACGCGGCCGCCCCCGGCTCGCCCCCTGATGGCCTGCTGACAGCGCGTGCGGTAAGTAACCGCAAGGCCAGGGAAAGCACCCGCTTTCCCTGCGCCTCAGCGCGCCTCAGGACGCCAGCATGGAGCATGGCCGAGGCCTAAGACCTGCGCTTCCGCAAGCGCGCGGAAGCGCAGGTGAGCCCCTACTACAGCCGCTCTAATTGCGGCTGTAGGGGCTCAGTGCTGAGCGGGAGCGCGCATCAGCACGCTTCCGCCAGCAAGCGCTAAACATGGCCAAGGCCTTAGCCTTAGGGAATAACTACATGCTATGTGCTCCCCCACCCAGGGAAAGCAATCATTCGAATGGGTCAGTAAAAAACCATAGCACAATACTATCCCTCAGACAGTAGTTACTTGTTAACCCGAGATGTAAATACAGCGTATCTCTATTATCTTCACTCCAACTACTAACAATTTGAAGGTCTTCCGTCTATTTGCTAAGTCATAAACTAGTTACTGTTTTACTTCTTCCCAACATCGGAGTCACCCATGTCTCAGTGGCAAGTGTTGGATGAATTGTTTTGGTATTTGGCCACTAAAGGAGGGAGAGAGCTTTTGGACTGGAGTTGAGCCCCCCTAAGTTAAGGCAAAGAAGCCATTAGCAGCATGACACACAGGCCAGGAGCCATAAATCCAGGAATGTATGACATCCCGCCCCATTCAAATCAATTACCAGATCCTTGCGATGTCCCATGTCCTGGCTTAGTTACACCTGGCCATATAGGCTAATGTCTCAGATAAGGATGGGCAGGCTCGCTGGTTCCAAATCCAAACTTCAAAGATCGTTCGCGTGCCTGAGTAGAACCGTAGAACAAATTAAATTCAAACCTTCAGAAAGGCTCGTCTTCTCTATTTGGGTTTTTTTTCCCTGTAAATTGGGCATAGTTTAAAGTTTGAATTTCCACAGTCTGACAGCTACAAAACAAGGGAAATAATGGGCCAAAAAACCCCAGCTCCATATTTCTTTGAAAGCACACTATGGGGCCTATTCACTAAACTTCGATAAGTTCAGTGCATTGCCGAGCGAGTTTGCATTTTCTTACCGCAATATAAAAAATGTGTGTCAAACATGGTGTTCACTAAGAAAAATATAAAAAAATGTGTGTCAAACATTGTTCACTAAGAAAAATCACCATTTTTTTTATAGTGCAGTTAAGAAAATGCAACATCGCACTACTTCGTGTTTTTGTTTCTGTAACGATGTTTCCCCCACCTGATGGGAGATTCTGCCATTACAGCGTGTGGTGCATGCACCCTGTTGGTAAGCAGGAGGGCTGAGTCGTCCGCCGATGGTTGTGGGGACACAGGACAGGTTTCTGGGGTACATTACCCACATGGTTCTTTAGGAGTGCAGCGCCTCCATCTGCCGCAGGCTCCAGATGTATGGAGGTGATCTCCTACAGTAGAAATACTCCCTCTCCTTGCCCATTAAGATCACATACCAGGCAGAAGGTAAATGAAACAGGAACGGCTTTATTGGGTCAGCACTCACAGCACGGCAGTGGCCTGCCCAAGACAGAGTCTGGATCGGCTATCCAGCTGTAGGATGGTCCCTGGACATCCACTACGGATCAAGGGCCCCCGCAGCTGTCCTTGCTCTTCCCTGCCTCTTTAGCAGAGGGCATGGCAGCTGGTTCTTCCCTTCACAGCCGTGGAGGCAGGTAGTTGGCACAGAACCATTGGAGGGCTCAGCAACATTGACAGACCTGTTATCTCAGCAAGCAACTACATTTTCTACGGTGACAACACAGATAAATGAGGGCGCGGTGGCGTACTGTGATAAACGCTATGAGCACTCATTCTACCTAAATGGCTTGTCACCTGGCATACCTTCAAAACAAAGCATCCTTGCTTCAGAGCGTACAACACCCTATCTGTGGCCAGTAGTAGTTTGTATCAATTGGCTTATCCCCACTGTACTCTTGTGGCTAGGCTACAAGGAGTACGACACCAGCATTTAATGCGGCAGTAATGTGTTTCTTCTTCTAAGTGAGCCCTTAGAGCCGACAGTAAGGGGAGTAGCTGTTCTAGTTGTGTGCCGGGATCGTGGGACGTTTTTGCGGACTTGTAACGTGTGGAGGATTCTCTGGACCGGTGGTTCCTGGACCGAGGGGCGTTTTTCATCTGGACCTGGAGGCTGACGATGACGATGGCAGCGGCTACCCACGGAGCGAGTCTACGTTTTCCACGAGCAGTAACATGTACCCAGAACATGCCCAGCATTTGTAACTGATGTCCCTTGTACGTGCATTTATCACACTTGTTTGTAGCATTTTAATTACTAATTTTACACGATGAGAGTCGTGCGCTGTGTCTTTTTCTGCTTTTCTGTCTCAACCAAAAAATAAATACTTTTTGGATTGCACTTTTGGCTTTGTTTGTATTTGTGATAACTTCCACATAAAGCTTGATTTATCTTATATTATTAACAGAGTTGATCCCAGAAGAATCAAAACAGGTTCCCTCTATTATTAGCACTCTATGTTGGAATTCAATAGGCGGACTAACAGTGATCCAGCAGATAATTACTGTGATTAGATCTATTGACCTATAGGAACCGGGAAGATCAGGAAAAAATAATAAAGTTTTATTCAAATATTAATTAAAAAACACATATATCACTTTCACACATTAAAATAACCCCATGGTGAAGTGGCTAAAAATGCAATCTATAAAGGTAAGTATCCTTTTAAATTTGTAGATTCAGACTGCTGTCAAAAAGCGTCTATTTTAAATTGATCCAAATATCATACAAGTCAGCAGAATATTCATAGCATAATACAACCATATACAGTTAAGATTAGTCTCAGTATAGGACCAATCTAATCCATCAATACAGATTGAATATCAAAGTTCATAGGTACTGTTCTGCAATCTGTATTGATGGATTGCATTTTTAGCCACTTCACTATGGGATTATTTTAATGTGTGAATGTGATATACAGTATATGTTTTTTAATTAATATTTGAATAAAACTTTATTATTTTTTCCTGATCTTCCCGGTTCCTATAGGTCAATAGATCTAATCACAGTAATTATCTGCTGGATCACTGTTAGTCCGCCTATTGAATTCCAACATAGAGTGCTAATAATAGAGGGAACCTGTTTTGATTCTTCTGGGATCAACTCTGTTAACCCTCTGAGCTCCTGTTTCAAATGTATTCTTATTGTGTTAAGTATATATGGGATGAGCGGTCTTATCTCCTTTATATGTTTATCTTACATTAGCCACAAAGTGCAGGCAAACAAGTCTGGCTAGCTGGGTTGGTGCTTTCGTCCATGTAGTTAACGAGAGTGGAGAGGGAAGTACGTGGGATGATACCTTTTATTATAACAATAATTATTTAATATGTGACAATCATTTTAACCTCTCGTGCTCCTCCTGTAGAAATACTGCAACACTTTATTACATACAGTGCATGTAAGAGAGATATCTGGTTACAATGAATGTAGATGGGAAGTGACACATAAGTTGTGTTACAAACAGGTATACTGTTGAGCAAATTGACAATAGATACTAAAAAGCTAAAGTGACATAGACATTTATGTGACATGAGATGGAGTGTGTGGGACA
The DNA here is from genome assembly GCF_040206685.1 of Ascaphus truei. Taxonomy (NCBI): domain Eukaryota; kingdom Metazoa; phylum Chordata; class Amphibia; order Anura; family Ascaphidae; genus Ascaphus; species Ascaphus truei. The sequence continues at coordinate 396,260,261 of NC_134486.1, forward strand.
ACATAATGAATGTGCAGAAATCTTTCAAATATACGGCAGTAGTATAATGTAATGTCTGTTTATCGATCAAAATAATTTTGAAAGGAAATATAGCTAAAGTGCTTTTTGTACACACATATAAATACATATGACACACACAAACATACAAAATTGGTAATCTGAACAGAAAATATAAGTTTGGGTTTAGACACAGTAATGTTTACATTTAGTGTGTGTCCGGTAAGTGGTGCACTGAATAATGTAGAACAGGGGGCGCAATCTTTTTCCCCTGTGCCCCCCTGCTGGCTTTCCCCCTCTCCTCGTGCCCCTCCTCTTACCTTGATTCAGACACCCTGGTGTCATGACGTCACGTTGTCATGGCAAAGTGACGTCACATGACCCCGCAATGCAATTTGACACCGCGTCACCAGGAGCGTCTGAATCAAGGTAAGTAAGGTTTACAGAGGCCCTGCAACTCCCCCGGCATTAATTTAAATGCCTTTGGGAAGCGCGCGGGGGGGTCTCTGTAAACTCTGCGCCTCCCGCAGCGAATCTCACCCCCCCCCCCACTTTGCGCACCGCTGATGTAGAATATGCTACTCTCAATGATACAATATAGTGAGTGCAGCTGGTTGGGGAGAAGATACAATGTACAGTTCAGCATTTGTGTAATGACCTTGTACAATAGTGAACATATCTGCTGACAATTTTATAACTTTATTAAAACACATGGTTTTAAGGAATCTGTGTCAGTACTTGAGACGATTCCATGAGAACACGTGCATTTTGAAATGTCTTCAAACAAGAGACCTCGTTCAGTTTTGCATTTCTGATATATAGCACCATCCAATTCCGAACAGATAAGAGAAGGACTATATCAGAGATCTATCATTATATCGTTGACAAATACCCATTCTACAAATATACACCAAACCAGAAACATGCGGTCATTATATAAAATTGTTGCACTGCTAGAGAGAGGGCAGGGCTCAAAAAGGGGTGTGCTAAAGAACAGGAAGGGGATGTGACTTTGTAAACGGTTGCTTTAGAAACCACAAATACATTGTAAATGACATGTGAGACAAAAATAATAATTATTTTCCACCCACAACAAAATGCTACAATTATTTACGTCAACTGCACAGCTCATTTACTACCAAAATACACGTATGATTTTGGTCTGCAGCTGAAAGCTTTTTAAATGAGTGATTATTAGTAGGTTACATTAAATGTCAACTTCATTTACAGATTTCTAAAGCTCGATTCGACAGACAGCAGATTATGTCAATGGAAGTGTCAAAACAAATATAATTGTTAAGGTTTGACATACTCTTTACAGATACTGTAGACATGATTGATACACTTGTATACTATACTGTATGTTTTGGTTGTGGTCTGTTAGACATTATAATACTTTTTGAATATCGTGTGTATAACAAAAACCCAAATATATTTCAGAGCAATCAACATTTTGTCTCTCAATGATTCATTTCTATCCTCCCGAAGAATCAATGGGAAATATTGTTAAGATACTGTAGTAAACTTTAAAACAAGGTTTTGGATAACATGTTTGCTTACATTGGGTTTTTTCTGTGTGCAATTTTTCAGATTGCAAATAATCATGACACTTGCCATTATTAATTATAGAAGTTTCACAATGATGTTTTTATGTGTTCAGAGACACTTGAACATTATTAAATGTCATAGTTTAATATTTAAATGTATTAAGTCACTACATGCATACATTAGTCATAATGTGATCGTTGCTTGGAATCTGTGAAGACACAGAAATTACATATGTACATAGAAAATGAATCTCAAGAGAAGAAATTGTAATAAATTAACATATTTACACTAGTAACCAAGAATACTTTGACCCACAGAGAGGATATGGCTGTCAGGAAGCAGGGCTCACGCAACATCTCCTCACCTGCCTCGGCGGTTGTTGCTGCCGCCCCTCGCTCCCTGCTAGCGTATCCTCAGCGTCGGGCTCGGCGATCCCGCCCGGCGCTGCCTCTTGCGGCCGCCATCTTGTCGGGGCGCGCGCAGGAGGATCTTACACAGCGCGCGCCTCTGGCAGTAATTTATTCACCCCTCTGGGCTTCTAGCCACGCCCCCCGTGTACAGCTGCAGCCCCGCTCCTGCTTTCACGCTTCACAGCTGAACACAGGCAAGGATCACAGCCTGCACCAGTCACAAGGTGCTCCATGGCACCCCCCCGCTCTGCCTCCTTCCCTGATTGGCCCTTCCACATATATTACCCCTGTTCTCCCTGGGATTCATTGCTCTGCATAGCTTCTGCTAGTTGGGCTGGTGTTCGTTTGTGCTCTTGTTCTTCCTTGTACTTCAGGTTTGACCCGGCTTAGCTTTCGGCTCTCCCTCTGGCTCTGGACCCTGGCTTACTCCTCACTACGCAGTCTCTCTCCGCCCCTCGATGTCGGCTCGCTCCTCTACCTCACGGACCTCTGGCACCCTCAACCCCCAGCTACGGCAATCACCACGAACCTTCTACCTCCGGACACGGCAAGTACCTTTGGTTCCCTTACTAAAGGCTCCTGGCCTAGCAACGAATCTACCACACTCCGGACACGCCCCTCTGCTGCGGGTGCATGGTATTATACTTTCCGCCTCAGTCTAGGGACGGGTCTGGTCTGCGGGCAGCACTGCCGTGACAATGGCTAAATAATGTTCAGAATGCAAGTATAAATAAATACACAACTATTTGTCCAATAAGTCCAGTAGCACAGTTACATTCACACATTTCGATTTTCAAATATTCAGAAATTACCTTGAACAATCTTAAATCAAGATGCCCAACTAGTTTGCCAAGGACAATCCAAATTTGACACAAACATGAGCCCCCTGGCATCACAAGTCAAGGTATCATCTGAAACATGTTTTCCAACTTCCTGTATGTCCCCTGTCTTCCGCCTCTCTCCCACATCACAAACATTGCACTCATCCCCTACAAACTCCCGCAGCATCGATGTCCCAGTGTCATTTTATTAAGCATTGACATGAAATGTCCAAATATTGCAGTGTAGATAGTCGGCTTCCACCACAGATACCTGTGACTGTGCTTGGGGCCATGTACATGCCAGGTCTCCAGCTGCTGCTCCTGCAGGGATACCAAAATGTCCTGCATTTTCCATTGTAAATGAAGTGGAAATTAGAATAATCAGTCATTAATGTGAACAATAACACATTAAGATTCAAAGCTTTAATGACAAGTTCACATTAGGCATTGTACTACAGTATATTATGCTTACAAATAGTGTGACATTTACAAATACATTAGAATATGTACATTTTATAATTTGAGCGTATACAAGTTGTTAAGAATCAATATTACATTAATTTGCAGAATATTTTACAGAAGCACTTTACAATGGTGCTTATCTCCATGCAGAACATTCAGCCCTCTAGCTGAATAAGAGAGCGATGTGTGTTTGGGGTGGTCATGTTTAGGAAGGACGAAAGGGTTAAACCCTCACATACCATTGGCAGATGAACAGGTAGTGTTTATCCAAAACTCCATATATGCCACATTCAATCGCTGATTATACACAGCAGTGTCCTATGATTAGAAAAATAGACTGATATTTGACAAACATCATGAGCAGACTTTATATTTACATTAACATTCTTACATGAGAAATAGGTGGCAATCATGTTCACACAAGTCTCCTCCCCACTTGGTGACTACTCCCTAGCCCTAGCAGCAGATACAGGAGGGTCCTCCTCCAGATCCAATGTTGTGCAGAATGTAACAACTAATTACTATTCAGCAACCATCTGAGCCAAGTAGTTTAGGGCAGCACCAGATCTATCCAGACATCTGAACCGACTTCTCAACAGTCCAAACGTCCTCTCAATAACTGAGCATGTGGAAATGTTGTGTGCCACATTATAAACATCCCTCTGCAGGGGTTTGAGTGTTACCCAGTGGAGTAAGGAGCCACGGCCGGGTGCCATATCCTGAGTCACCTGTAAAACAGTGGGAACATATATTAATGTAAATGTAAGAATGTACTTATATGTAAAAAAAATATTTCTTAATATGTCCTAGTGCATGAAACACAATGAATTTAAAAAAATGTACCACGAATATCCTACATCTCATGTGTTGTATATGCCAGTTTAATCCAAGGTGCATCAATCAGTGGCTTATACATACTGTAATGATTACAGCCGTGAATAATTATGAAAACATTAAATGTGGCCCCTGGTGCCTATAGCATTACAGCTGCAATGTGGAAGCAAGGAGTGTGTGTATTGGTCACTAATGCCCTGTTCTTGGGGGATTAGTACCTAATGAAAACAGTAAGCTGCTTCACATGCCTAGTATATCTTGCCTGTAAGTTTGACAATGCTTTATGTAAAGTAGACCTTTAATATTGAACATATTTTTGGTCTAAGAAATTATACATTAACCTGCACATCGATCATTTCAGTCTGTCCACTTATTATTAAATGTATTCACCCAACAGCCATCCGGCGCCAAATCTCCCCGTCAAATGCACAGAAGATTGAGGAGGTCTGCAGGATGTAGGAATCATGACAGGAACCAGAATATTGGGCTACCAAACTCAGAATTAGCCCGGCTAGATTATAAAAGCCAGTCCTGAGTTCCTGCCACTGTGTCTGCTCTCTAGGTAAATGGATATAATTCCTAGTGCGTCGATTCAGTGCACATAGAAACTGGCTAAGGGCCCACAAGAATGCTGGCTGCGAAACCCCGCCTACTATGCCCACAGTTGTCTGAAAAGATGCAGAAGCAAAAAAATGTAATGAGCTCAGCATTAACAAGGCCAGGCACTGCACGACTCCTGCATGTTAAGGGCTCAAAATCTTCTCTCAACTCTTCAGAGAGTTCAAAAATAGCCGCTGAGCTCAATCATTAGTGACAGATCATCTCCGCCACACGCAAGCCCTCCAAAGTAGTTCTGTGCCGGAAGAGCCGTGGGCGGATCCCCAGCAGCACCCCCCTCTCCCTCGCGCTCTCTCCTCTCCCTCACGCTCTCTCCTCTCCCTCGCGCTCTCTCCTCTCCCTCGCTCTCTCTCTCTCCTCCAAAAGACCAGCCTCCGACGCCACATCATATTGAGCTCAAAATACCTGATTAACTCTAGTCCAACCATCTCCCTGAAAAAGGAAGTGTTTACTTGGTATCCTTTAAATAGGCATCTAAATAAGCCACATGATTTGCAATGAGGGCAGCTATGTAGCATAGTGCGTAGTATTAGATTTGAATGACAACCTTTTTATTGTGTAAACAGCAATCCAAGCAGTTATATATGGTTTCTCATACTTGTTTTACACAGAATTGAAGCAGAGGTTCTCCGGAGCTGAACCCCATTACTTAAACCTCCGGGGAACCCTTGGTTCAACACTATATTATTAATAATAAAACAAAGCTGCATGACCGTAGTAGCTAACCACTAAGGTAATGAAGGTGTTAAATATCAACAAGTACTTTGTTGTTGATAGACGGGGTGGGTGAAGCTTGTAGTTGGGCCAGGGTGGCTGTTTCGGTTTCCCGGTAGGATTGCAGTAGGAGTTTACCCCTTCATTACCATAGTGCCAGGGTGGGCAACACTGTCGCCATTCGCCACTTATGGCGAATTCACAGTAAAACTGTGGCGAATAGGGCCGCCGGGACACTCTGTGCGACCCGCGATGGCCCCCTCCAACCTCCCCCTTCCTTGGTAAGGAGCGCGCTCCAGCGGTGTGACGCGTTCCCCTCCCTCCCACACCCCCGCCCGCTCCAGTATGCGTGTAACATGCGCGCTCCCTCCATTGCGAGGCCGCTCCATGACGCGCTCCCCCCCGAGCACGCTCCAGCGTGACGCGCTGACGCCCGCCACCACTGCTGCCCGTCCGCCTGCCACCACCGCCCACTAGCCACCACTGCTGCTGCCACGCCGCGATCTGGTAGGCATTGGTGGAGGATGGGGGGGGGGCTTTCAAGGGTGCTGGGAGGAGATGAAGGGTGCTTGGGGGAGATGAAGAGTGCTGAGGGGAGATGAAGAGTGCTGGGGGTGCAGGGGGAGATGAAGGGTATTGAGAGGAGATGAAGGGTGCTGAGGGGAGATGAAGGGTGCTGAGGGGAGATGAAGGGTGCTGAGGGGAGATGAAGGGTGCTGAGGGGAGATGAAGGGTGCTGAGGGGAGTTTAAGGGTGCAGGGGGGAGATGAAGGGTGCTGAGGGGAGATGAAGGGTGCTGAGGGGAGATGAAGGGTGCAGAAGGGAGATGAAGGGTGCAGGGGGGAGATGAAGGGTGCAGGGGGGAGATGAAGGGTGCAGGGGGAGATGAAGGGTGCTGAGGGGAGATGAAGGGTGCTGAGGGGAGATGAAGGGAGCTGGGGGGAGATGAAGGGTGCGGCCGGATCTGTTGTCCTTTTCACTTTACAAGTTGTGCGGGCCTGTTATAGCGTAATGGGAAGCGTGGCGGCAAGCGCGAGTACGCCGGCAGTGGCGGTGCTAGTGCTGAGGGGACGAGCAGAGGAGAAAGAACCATTGAGTAGAGAACGGTGGGGGTGGGGGCGGAGCACACACCCTGCCGGCGACCGCGCACAGACACCTGTTCCTTGCATTTGTTTTGTTGACGATTTTAACATTTTTCTCTGCTTTACAAAAAAAATGTTAGATGGATAAGTGGGTGATTCGAAAACGAAGTGAACCAGCAGCAGGTGATAGTGCTGAGGTGAGTGAAGCAGACGAACTCAGTGATTCGGAACCTAGTGGTAAAAAGCAAAAAACAAGAGCATGGAAGAGCGTGACACGAAACTTTCAAGAAATATGGGAGCTAAAATTTGTAGTGACGCAAGTAAATGAAAAGACAGTGTGCCTCCTGTGCAAAAAAAGTTTCAGTGAGAATAAGGCAGACACTTTGAAGAAGCACTTTCAAAATAAGCACAGTGCATTCAACAATATATTTCCAGTTGATGGCCCTAGTCGTGTCCGTGAAATTGCCTGTTTGAAATCACAGTTTCAAGATCAGAAGAGCAGTTTCTTTTGTCGAATGAGCTGGTGATGTTAGCTAGTAATAAAGCAAAACATATTGGACACCTACAAGCTTCTATTGAACCCCCAAAATAACTACAATCCGATCCGGTTCTCACTGCGAGTATGTATACAGCTGTGGATATGGCTGGAGTCCGCGTCCTCGTGGAAGCAAAGGGATGATAGTAGCTTCAGGGCATCCATCGTCACTGCGTCTTGTAGCTACGTGATGACTTCACCTCTACGCGTTTCGCGTCATATGACGCTTCATCAGGGGGTTGGTCTTACTGATCCTAAGGCCGGTCTTAAATAGCAGAAGGGTTATTCCCCCAGCCAATAAGGATCTCAAGATAATATAGAAAAGCTTTCCGTGAATATCAATGAATTAGTAATGTAACTAATATACAAACAACCTAACCACTATGAGCAATAAACATGCTGTAACAGTTAGTAAAACAATGAACAATAATACCTTACTCTCAAATGGTAAAGGCCACTAGTAAGAAAGAAAAATACATATGAATTCCATACACATATTCCAACACATAAACATACATCTAAACGCATATATATATATACACATCTAAATGCATATATATGTAGCCCCAGTAAGACATGGGGGCTATATGTCTTTCCCTCTTCTGGTATAAGCCCTGGTAAGGGAAGGCTGCCAGTAGTTATCATGGGTTTCCCCCACTTCAAGCGCTGCTCTGAGTGGTGGAGGTAGGCCATCTGACTCTGTGTCTAAGGCAAGAGACATAGGGGAGGGGCCTGCCAAAGTCATAAAGGGCAGTGCACAGTCTATTTAGAGTTAGTCAGTTCCTGGTTGAGAGTGTGATTAGTTAGGTACATAAGTGCACAGTTGGAGGAGCTCAGGCAGGCCCTGAGTAGAGCTGATAAAGCTGTAGGTGGACCAGTGCCTCTCACCCTGCCTAGGGGGTGAGGGAAGAGCTAGCCCCACCCTGAGTGCCCGTGAATTGGGGTGGAGGCAGGGATACAGTGATCCAGAGAGCTCATCCTGAAGATGTGCATTCTGGTGGGAGAGAAGACCCAGGAACCTGCTATCAGCGTGTTGCTGTGATTACTGCTGCTGTGTGCTGCTGAACAATAAAGAGAGCTGCTGCTACTTTCATAAGAGACTGACTGAGACTGGAATCTCTCTTCCCTGAGTGGGAATTCTCTGTAAGGGTTCCACCCCATATCCCTGGGGCTTCACAGAGATGGAGGCGTTGCACCACTGAGAAAGGATGAAGGCATGAACCCCAGAAACCTGATCCTGTCATCCCACACACCATCGCGGGAGACTTAGGCCCTCCTGTTGCCAGCAGGTATGCACCACACTCAGGCATGTAGTCAGACCTTAGTACACCCTAGGGGGTCCGATCTGCGATTGGGGGGTGGGGGGTGGGGGCGGTCTATGGGCTACACATATATATACAACTAAATATATATATAAACCACATATACATATGCACACATATATACATAAAAACATTATTATAAGGTTACTGACTGGAAAATAAACAAAGAGCAATATTATCATAATAAAACAAAATTATATAATCAAACATCATAATAGGCTGATAATATATCACACTATATATTTATATATATATGAATGAAAAAATTACATTTGAAGATCATGATATATTGGTATATATACACGTTGGATAAGCAGCATATCCTATTTCAGGAAAGGGGCCAGTTCTATTAACTCATTCAGTCCCCCCTGGTGCTTTACTTCCCAACGTATATATATCCAGAATTGTTCTCTTTGTAGTAGTTTCAGGTCTCGATCCCCTCTTCTAGGGTCTCTCGGAACCACCTCAATACCCCAAAAATGTAATCCGTTTGGTTTACCTTTTGTGATGGGTCAAAAAATGCTGTGATATATTGGGTATCTTTTTACCTTTCTCAAGGTTACATTGAGCATTTTTGATCCCATTGATGTGCTCACCAATCCTAATTTTAAGGGGTCTGATAGTTTTCCCAACATATCTCAAGTTACAGGGACAATCTATAACATATACCACAAAGGTTGTAAGGCAACTGATAAAGTGCGTGATTAGGTGTTCTTTAACTTTAGTATCACATATACTTTTGTCACGTGACATATATGGACATACAGTATCACTCCTATAAGCTTATACCTGCTGCATTACACAGTTTTTTCAACAAATGCCAGCAATGACTTTTAATTGATCAGTTCATGGACGCTTCATGGCGTGAAACTTTATTCCAGGTTTAAATTCAGAAGTTAGCCAGATGGAAACAGTGCATGGGACCAACCCAATTAGAAATGCAACAATGTAATAGTAATAGGGAACGCTTCAGGGTCATTTACCAGAGTCTCCTGGATGCAAAACTGGTGCAAAATGATTGGGCTTCTTTTAAGACTTCTCTAGGAGAGGTGAGGGCAAATCCATCCAGTTCCATGGAGTTTTTATTAACAAATGAAGGATTGAATTAAAAAGTACAGCAGAATTCAATTATTTAGATTTACGAATGGCTCTTTGTCTCAGCACAGAAAGCTGTTAAGAGACAGAATAAAGTGAGTTTCTCTTGAATGTGTTCCCATAAAAACATATATGATGACTCTGTGTTGTTTTCCTGACACTCAGTGCACTTTAATCTTAGGCTGTCCTGAGTGCAAACTGAAATCAATGTTTTTCTTTGATGTATAGGTTTTTTGCCCCAGGATGGCATCATTTTTCCTTGATGTATAGGCCACTTTGTCCTTATTTTGTGTCAGTTTAGGATAATGAAAACCCCAAGGGTGCATAGCTAAGGGGAAATGTGGTATCGTGGAGGTGTTCGTTCCTCCCCCGTTCTCCATGTTGAGTGAATTACTTAATAGCCTGGGTCGGTATGTTTGATTGTCGCCAAGGTTTTCTAGGGTTAGGGCAGATTTGGGGATTGCCAGGCAGGCAAGCAGACATGGATAATAAATATATAGGAGTGCAAACAGAAGCTTACACTCATATGTGATTGAACAATTAATTGATTAATACTCCACAGTGCTGCCTACAAAAAACGGTCACAATACCGTGTAAACAAATAAAACAGAAATGAAGGTGCAAATGATTGTAATTATAAAGGTGATGGTCATGTGCAGTGCCAAATAGGTGAAATGAAGTACCCACGGATGGTCTGTTGTGGTCTAATGACCAAATGCAGTGCAAGCTGAAGTTCTCCTCAAATAACAGACATAATAATAATAATAATAACATAGCATCACAAGATTTAATTAAAAATGACATAACAGGGAGAGTAGGGGATAAACTGTTTGGTGCAGTGTGTTGAGGGTACATTTAGACCACTCAGGATCGTCCCAATGCCGCTGCGTAGAATCTACAAAAGTACATAGTCCCAGTGGAGTCAGGCTGGCTGGTGTGGTGTCCTTAGAGGGTCAAAAACCCTACACATTTCGCCTCAGCTTAGTCAACGACTTCCTTAGGGCTAGCAGAGATGGGGTTCTCAGGTAAGTTAGGTGTCACATACGGCACACCTGTGCGTACGTTACCTTAATGTGGGACAAGGGTTAATACACAGCTCGCAAGCTGGGCCACTTTTAATTTTCCGCAAAGGTCCCTCAAATGAACAATATCTCCCCTCAATCCGTCCCCATATACCATCTGTCACGGACAGCACACTTGTGAGCATGTGACTCAGATATGCAACCAGGGTTAGTACACACGGTTACTCTTGTCAACTCACCTTTCTCTTGCACAAGGTACTTTCAATTAGTTAAGCACTTACTTAATTGCAATCATATCTATACACTTCCACTACCTGAGAAATTATGCAAAACCCTGTTTATTATAGAAAAACTATGCAATAAACACACAAAAATCTGTTGCAGCAAAATGTGTCCGAAAATGAAAATGACTCTCTACAGAGCGTGCAACTGTTCATTCAGAGCCCAAAGCATTACTTATTAAATGTTTTAATATATATAAAAATACAGTGCTTTAGATTACAGAAAAAGATAATTACAAGAACATAGAATTACAATAAATGCAGAACAGTTTCTAAAAATAAAAGTATAAAACATAAATCCCTATACACTATGTTACCATATGTCATATGTTTTTCCGCAGAGAGGTCACTGGTGTAGAAAGATGACAATTTACGTCAGATCTCAAAACACACCTCTTGTTGAATTCTGGTTTTCATATTACATTGCTAAGACTTATGTACAATTTTTTCCCACTATTGAAACAACATAAGCCCACCCCTGTCGTAAATCAGCTACTGGGTTGACATTTATGGCTTAAGGAAAATGTTTAAAGAGACAAACTATTTAATTTTCCGCACAACGGCCGCATGAACGGTTCAGCCAATGAGAGTGAACCAGCCTGGTAAAGTCACGGCCACGCCTCCCCATCAGAGTGCAGGAATCGCTGTGGCGACTGGCGTGCGCGACTCCATCGCGCGCACGTCTGCACTCCACACGAAGTCTTTAGCCAGACTCCATCTTCACAGTTGCGTCCGTGCTCTTCACACGCACGCTTGCACCTAACATTTGACAGACTAACGTCTATTTTCGCGGGATAAACAGTTATCTGTCCTTGCCACGTCTGACCCATGTAGTGTGCGGCATGGTCTGATTTGTATAATCGCAATGGTGGCAGATCTTCATGTTACTCTTGTGAATAAAACGAACCTCCCAATGAAGAGAGAGAAACAGCGGGCACTGCTGGGGAAAGATGCAAGGCTGGACTGTGCTGTTGTAGTCAAATCAATTTATTGAATCGTGCACAAAAGGGAGAATAAATTGGGATGAACCCCAAGTAGAACTCTAACGCATTTCAACCCTTACGGGTCTTTTGGTTTATTATTCTCGCTCCACTAATCAGCATGTGTTGGCAATATTGATATCTGATTCCTGATTTTAACAAAGACTATACACTCTGCAGTATTCGTCAGTTGGGGGGGGGGGGACCGTTACCCCTATCTGAATTGCTGCCAGGCCTATAATTTCTTATATTTAATAAAGTCCTCCAAGTGGTGACCTGTGTGTCACCTCTCTCTGTGATGCACAAGTGATCATTCAAGAATGTCACCGTTTCTTTTGAAAGTGGCTTGTTTATAAAAATGTTAGGAAAGCCAAAATGTAATCCCATCTTTGGCAAAACAAATGCCCTTATCTCGAGATTCTATCAGTCCCATACAACACATATGGTACTTTTTGTGGGCCATAAGTGATCATTATGTGATAACTCAGTCAAAGACAGAGCCTCTGATTGAACCCCCTGTGCTGAAGCAGGGACTGATTGAGCCATCTGTGCTGAAGCAGGGACTGATTGTGCCATCTGTGCTGAGGTAGAAGTGATATTGAACCTAACCCAGGTCCTCCCATTTCAGTTCTGTCCCATGCCCCTGAGAATTCCACCCATATAAATATCCGGAGCCTGCTGTCCAAACTGGACGAACTAAGGGCATGGTGCCTTATGCATAAACCCAAAGCCATCATTCTTACAGAAACATGGCTAACCCCTAAAACTCCTGATGCAAATATATCCATTCAGGGATACTCCATTTCTAGGAGGGATAGTCAAAGAGAGGAGGAGGTGTGTTATTGTATATTGCAGACACCTTACAGTTTACACTATTAAATTGCCCCCCAAGCCCAGCCTCTTTTGGAATTCTAGTTGTCAAAATATGCCTCCCCTTTTCTAAGCCCATCTTGCTTGCTGGCATCTACCGCCCCCTAAAACCCTTCTACAATCCCTGACTGATATCACCCAGTTTCTTGGCTCCATTTCCTCTCTGAATGAGAAGAGTGAACTGCTAGTTCTTGGGGATTTCAACTTCAATTGGCTTGACCCTAAAAACCACAAAATCCAGATACAACTCAAGTTACTTAACCTATCACAACTCATTTCCCAACCCACACGGACAAACCTGAAATCGCATAACCATTTCTTGCTAGACTGGAAACTTTCCTCAAACCCCAGCAGAATCCAATCCTCTGGCATCCTTCCTGATATTTTCAGTGACCATGCAATAGTGTATTGTGTAAGGAAAATTAAACCGCCCCATTCAAGCCCTAAAGTTCTCCTCACTAGAACATTTAAAAACTTTAACCCACAACAGTTTCTGGGTGACCTTACCAACTGCCCATGGCACAGAATCGATTTAATTCCCGACCCTGATTCTGCGCTCGACTATTTCCAATCAGAGTTCTTAAAACTCTGCGATACCCATGCTCCACTACGTAAAATAAGGGTATGGGGGGCCCACCTTCCATGGGTTACAACTGACCTTATAGCACTCTACCAGCTCAGGGATACCTTGTGGAAAAGCTACAAAGTAACTGGCACTATGTAACGGATCGGGGACTCGCTCTTCCCAGCGTGTCCCCGTCACCTTGCTCCCTCCGGCTAGCCCTTTCCTTCCTCTGCCTTCGTGATCCCTGCCCCACTCCCTTGCGGCGCGTTCCCGTCCACGGTCCACACACTCGCGCGGTTCTTCCATTGCGTGCGTTCCCGCTCCCTGGTCGGACGTCTGGGAACTCACGCCCCTCGGCGTACCTCCGTCCCCTCACCTGCTTCCTCCGCTCCTTCCCCCTCTCTTACCCTTCAGCCGAGCACCTCCTCCACAATGCTTCCCCCTCGCTCTGGCACTCGCGTATTGCGCGCACGTGACCGCGTTACAGAGGGCGCGTGCACCCGCTCTATTTACCAATCCTCCCCTGATACTGGTTCCGCCCTTCGAAGCTTACAGGCCATTACCATAGATTACTCCCCTGTCTCCTCCCCATCTCTCACACACCTATCCCTGTAAACTCCCAGACAAACCCCTGCTCCACCCCTTCCTGCTATTTGTCCTCCCTCCTTTATAACCCCAGTCTGCCTTCTGCTTCCCCACTCTGCATAGCTTTCCTGTAGCTCCTGTGTGCGCAGTGTCTATGCCCAGCTCCCTTGTCTATTTCAGCTCTGGTTCCTGTCCCTGCCCTTGTTTGGATTCCCTTGGCTTTCAGACATTACTACGCTGCTCTCCCCTCTCCCTGGATTCTGGCTCTTGGATGACTACCTTCCGACCTCTGGCGCCCCGGACTCAGCAAGTATACCGTTAACCCTTACTCACCAGGCCCGGCAACGCAATTACCACACTCCAGGCACGCCCTCACTGCTGTGGGTGCGTGTTACATCCTTAACCACCTCAGTACTGGGGACTGGCCAAGTCTGCGGGCATACAGGCGTTACATTATGCAGGGCCCAACAAATGCAGACCCCCCTGAGGTGGGCCAAGGTGTTACTATGGAGCACTGGCAATTCTTGAGCAATCAACTCACTGATGTCACTGAGAAACTTTCTACCCTATCTCTCCAGGAATCTTCTGTGACACCACCTACCCCGGCCCCTTTTCCTCCAAACAATCCGGGACCACGTATTCCACCCCCAACCGGTATGACGGGGACCCCCTCGCCTGTCGTGGATTCCTGAACCAGTGCGAGGTCCAATTCGAAATGTCCCAATCCCACTTCCCTACTGGTCGTTCCAAGGTGGCCTACGTATATGCACTGCTCACCGGTGACGCCCTCGCTTGGGCCTCTCCCCTATGGGAACACAGATCAGACCTAACTCAGGATTATTTCCAATTCCGGCATGAGTTCCAACTAGTATTTGATACACCGGCATGTAGGGAGACTGCTGCTTTCTCTTTATTTCACCTTTCTCAGGCTCGTAGGTCGGCTGCAAGGTACGCGGTGGAGTTCCGCACCATCGCTGCAGAGACGCAGTAGAACGATGAAGCTCTTGCTGCAACATACTGGCATGGATTGTCCGAATCTCTCAAGGATGACTTGCAGCCCACGCCCGGCCTTCATCTCTTGAGGAACTCATCGCTCTCAGTATCCGGATGGATCAGCGCACTCAAGAACAACGCCATGAGCGTCATTGTTCTCGTTCTCTCTCTTCCATGCCTGTTTCTCTTAGGTATCCATCACTGCCCTTTCCCGCGTTGGACGCTCCTGAACCGATGCAAATTGGTAGCCAACAACCTCGGGCCGCTGAGAAAGCACGACGTCGGGAGAAGGGTCTCTGCTATTACTGAGGCTCCCCTGAACACCAACTTCATCAGTGCTGCTTGAAACCGGGAAACGGGAATACCCAGTAAAAGTAGAGGGGCTTTACCTGGGTACAATCTCTCCTTGCCCCTCTCTCCCTAAGGAACTACCGAAGAAGTTTCTTCTCCCCATAACCCTGGTGGCTGCTGGTCTCCAAATAGAAGTTAAAGCCTTCATCGACTCCGGGTCTGGTGGCAACTTTCTTGATCACGCCTTTGCTGGCAACAACCAGATTCCACTAGTCAGAAAGAAGTCACCCATCGGCCTCAAGGCCATTGACGGTCGACCGCTTCAACCAGCATTCATCATTTGGGAGACCATGCCACTTACCTTGACCACCGCGGATGGTCATAACGAGGTAATAGTCTTTGATGTTTTCCACTCCTACTGTCCAGGTTATACTGGGATTGCCGTGACTGCAGCTTCACAACCCGCGTATTGATTGGACCAATGTTTTGCCGATCCAATGGGCTGACTCTCCAGAGAAGTTGGTTTCTCCTCCTGTTGCCGTGCTAGCGGGCCTCGACACCACCTCATCTTCTCACTCTCCTTTGCCAAAGGTATGTCATGAATACTTAGATGTCTTCAATAAAACTCAGGCCGAAGTACTACCTCCTCATCGCCTTTACGACTGTCCCATTGATTTGATTCCTGGAACCATTCTCCCCAAATCTAAATATTATCCCTTATCTGTGCCCGAGATGGAAGCGATGACAGCCTACATCCAGGAGAATCTTAAGAAAGGGTTCATCCGGAATTCTACTTCCCCCGCCGGGGCAGGCTTCTTCTTCATGAAGAAGGATGGCTCTCTAAGACCCTGTATCGACTTTTGTGGGCTAAACAAAATCACCGTAAAGAACCGGTACCCCTTGCCGTTGATTTCTGAACTTTCCGACCATTTACAAGGAGCCTCCATTTTTTCCAAACTAGATTTAAGAGGAACTACAAACTAACTAACTAATAACACTCTCTATCAGCGCTTGATCCAACTGGCAAACGTGAAGTGATACTATACACTAAACAAAATATGTGTAGGTGTAAACAATCAATAAGTGAAAGACCAGCTGCCAAGGGGACAGCAAACAATAGACAGTTCCAAATCTAACAAAACATAATACATATACAAAAAGCAATTCCCTGGCGCTAGTGAGTTAATGTCCACAGTACCATATTCCAAAAGACAGTCCTTGGTAGAGAAGACTACAACCTCATTCGTATAAGAGAGGGGGCGAATGGAAAACCGCGTTTAACACGCGTTCGGGACATTACGAGTACTTAGTGATGCCGTTCGGCCTTTGCAATGCCCCTGCTGTATTCCAAGAGTTCATGAATGATATCTTCCGGGATGTGTTGGGTACGTTCGTCATTGTATATTTGGACGACATCCTCATTTTTTCCAAAAGCCTGGAGGAGCACGTTCAGCATACCAAATTGGTTCTCTCTCGGCTTTGTGCTAATCACCTCTACGCGAAAATGGAGATGTGTTTGTTCCATCAGTCTTCCACAGCCTTCTTGGGCTATATAATTTCTGACAAAGGCTTTACTATGGACCCAGAGAAATTGAAGTCTGTACTCGATTGGCCATTACCGAACTCTCTCAAGGCCGTGCAGCGCTTCCTTGGCTTTGCCAATTACTATCGGAAATTCATCCGTAACTTCTCTACTATTGCTTTACCCATCACTGCTCTCACCAATAAAGGTGCTGATCCTACTGTTTGGTCTCCTGAAGCCATCGAAACCTTTGACTTTCTCAAAAAAGCCTTTGTGTCCGCCCCTATCCTTCGGCATCCGGATACTTCCCTTCCTTTCACTCTCGAAGTAGACGCCTCGGATGTGGGAGCTGGCGCAGTGCTTTCTCAGAGATCCTCCCCACAGGAAAAACTCTATCAGTGTGGATTCTTTTCCC
The DNA here is from genome assembly GCF_040206685.1 of Ascaphus truei. Classification (NCBI taxonomy): domain Eukaryota; kingdom Metazoa; phylum Chordata; class Amphibia; order Anura; family Ascaphidae; genus Ascaphus; species Ascaphus truei. The sequence goes on from NC_134486.1 coordinate 396,277,223, forward strand.
GAAAATTTTCTTCGGATGAGAGAAATTATGATGTCGGGAACCGCGAACTGCTGGCCATCAAGTTGGCTCTCCAAGAATGGAGACATCTCCTCGAAGCTACCAAAGAGCCAGTAGCCATCCTCACCGATCACAAAAACTTATTGTACATCGAGGGGGCTCGTCGTTTGGGATCCTGTCAAGCTCGTTGGGCCTTGTTCTTTTCTAGGTTCAATTATACTATTTCTTACATTCCGGGCACCAAGAATATCAAGGCCGACGCTCTATCTCATCAGTTCTCCACCGAGAATGAATCTAATGAATCCTCTGAGTCAATTCTTCCTGCTTTGTGTATTATTGGCGCCAACAATTTTGATATCTTGGACGAAATCAATAAAGCCCAGGCTTATATTCCTAGGAGATTTAAGGTGCCAGAGGGACGCTTGTACGCTGCCCGCGTTTCCGCCACAAGGTTCTTCTATGGGGACATTCGTCTAGAGCTGCTGGTCATCCAGGCTACAAACGAACTGTGGATCTCATCAATTGGACCTTTTGGTGGCCTAAAATGAATAAGGACATTTTTAGTTCACCAGGGCTTGTCCTGTCTGCGCCCAGAGCAAATCCGCCCGTCATAAACCTTCTGGTCTTCTCATGCCTCTTCCTATTCCGGAACAACCTTGGAAACATATCTCCATGGACTTTATTGTGGAGCTTCCCAATTCTAAAGGGATAAATACGATCCTTGTGATTGTTGATAGGTTTTCTAAGCATACCCACTTTATACCCCTCAAGGGTATTCCTAGTTCAGCTACTTTAGCCGACATTTTTTCCAAGGAAATTTTCAGATTACATGGTGTACCTATTTCCCTAGTTTCTGACATAGGTACTCAATTCATCTCTAAGTTTTGGCGAGCTTTTCTCAAAGACTTGGCATTTCCCTTCTATTTTCCTCGGGGTATCACCCGCAAACCAACGGGCAGACGGAGAGGATGAATCAGACGCTGGAACAGTATCTTAGATGCTTCGTGTCTGAATCGCAGGACTATTGGCTGTACCTGTTACCCTGGGCTGAGTTTGCTATTAACTCATTAAAAAACGAATCCACGCAAGAGTCGCCATTTTTCATTAATTATGGATTCCATCCCAGCAGTCTTCCCCTCTCCTCCCTTCCCTCTGGTGTTCCCGCAGCATATTCTCACATTTCCAGTCTTCAGAATTCCTGGAAAAGGATCATTAAAACTTTGCAAAAATCCGTTCTAAGACAAAAGACGCAAGCAGATCGGCGACGCCAAGTGGGCCCAGAGTTCAAACCCGGAGACAGTGTGTGGCTATCTTCCAGGAATATTAAACTCAAGACCCCTTCCCAGAAATGGGCTCCAAGATTCTTAGGTCATTTCAAGATTCTCGAAAGGATCAACCCGGTCGCATACCGACTTGCACTTCCTCCTACAATAAAGATCCCTTCGGTGTTCCATGTATCTTTCCTGAAACCTGTGATCCAGAATCTTCATTTCCCGGACCGTCCTCGGAGGCCTAATCCTGTCATTATACAAGGACAACAAGAGTTTGAAATTCAATCCTTACTTGGTTCTCGTTGGTCCCGGGGAAAACTCCAGTTCCTCGTACACTGGAAAGGATACGGTCCGGAGGAGCGCTCCTGGATACCTTCTCACCACGTCCATGCCCCAACTCTCCTCAGGCAGTTCCGTTGGAAGCTCCCTCATAAACCTTGGGAGGATCGTCCGGAGTCCGATCCTCAAGGGGGGGATACTGTAACGGATTGGGGGACTCGCTCTTCCCAGCGTGTCCCCGTCACCTTGCTCCCTCCGGCTAGCCCTTCCCTTCCTCTGCCTTCATGATCCCTGCTCCATTCCCTTGCGGCACGCTCTGCGCGCTCCCGTTCGCGGTCCGCACGGTTCTTCCATTGTGTGTGCGCGTTCGCGCTCCCTGGTCTCCCGTCAGGGGACTCACGCCCCTCGGCGTACCTCCGTCCCCTCACCTGCTTCCTCCGCACCTTCCCCATCTCTTACCCTTCAGCCGAGCACCTCCTCCGCGATGCTTCCCCCTCGCTCTGGCACTCGCGTATTGCGCGCACGTGACCGTGTTACAGAGGGAGCACGCACCCGCTCTATTTACCAATCCTCCCCTGATACTGGTTCCGCCCTTCGAAGCTTACAGGCCATTACCATAGATTACTCCCCTGTCTCCTCCCCATCTCTCACACACCTATCCCTGCAAGCTCCCAGACAAACCCCTGCTCCACCCCTTCCTGCTATTTGTCCTCCCTCCTTTATAACCCCAGTCTGCCCTCTGCTTCCCCGCTCTGCATAGCTTTCCTGTAGCTCCTGTGTGCGCAGTGTCTATGCCCAGCTCCCTTGTCTATTTCAGCTCTGGTTCCTGTCCCTGCCCTTGTTTGGATTCCCTTGGTTTGAACTTGAACTCTGCTTTGGACTTTGACTACGCTGCCTTCTCCTGCCCTTGAATCTTGGCTTTCGGACATTACTACGCTGCTCTCTCCTCTCCCTGGATTCTGGCTCTTGGACAACTACCTTCCGACCTCTGGCGCCCCGGACTCAGCAAGTATAACGTTAACCCTTACTCACCAAGCCCGGCAACGCAATTACCACACTCCGGGCACGCCCTCACTGCTGTGGGTGCGTGTTATATCCTTACCCACCTCAGTACTGGGGACTGGCCAGGTCTGTGGGCATACAGGCATTACAGACTACCAAGGATCTCAATCACTACAGATGCCTGCGGAACATGTGCGCAAGGCAAATAAGGCATGCAAAAGCACAATATTACTCTGACAATCTCCACCAGAATACATCAAACCCAGCTAACTTCTGGAAGGTTATCAACAATATATTCCAGCCTTCTAACCATCAACAACCAAGTAATATCACTAAGGGTGATATTACTCTGACAAACCCCACTGACATTGCAAATGCATTCAATGATTACTTTGTGGGGTGTGCCACTAAATTATTAGCGAAACGCAGCCCAAACCACAAACCTGGGAGTACCCACATAGCCCCACCCCCTCCCAACACTGCCCACAATTTTCAATTTGGCCCAGTATCTGAAGAGGAGATTACACAAGCGCTCCTCAAATTAAAACTAAGCAGCCAATGTGGACCTGACTTACTACAATCTAGGTTCCTACGACTTGGTGCCCCAGCCATTGCCAAACCAATTGCTTCCTTAGTCAACTCTATCCTGTCTGCAGGCCATATCCCTAAGACCTGGAAAACTGCCAGAGTTGTCCCAATCTTCAAAAGTGGGGACAAAAACACTGTCTCAAACTACAGGCCAATCTCACTTCTCCCAATTCTATCCAATGTCATGGAAAAATGTGTCCACTCCCAATTAAGCGATTACTATACCAAGACAAATTTCCCTAGCCAATTCCAATCTGGCTTTCGCCCCAAACACTCCACCGTAACTACCCTGCTAAAAGTTTGCAATGAAATCCAGTGTGGAATGGAACAGGGACAACTCACTGGTGCAGTATTCCTACATTTTGCAAAGGCTTTTGATACAGTTGATCATGCTATCCTGCTTAACAAACTCCAGAGCTCTGGAATAGGGAAGCATGCTTTAAACTGGTTTCAGTCCTACCTATCAGGTAGATCCCAACATGTGTCCATCTCAGGCTCTAACTCAAACCCCCTAGATATCACCTGTGGTGTCCCGCAAGGCTGTTCTGGGGCCCCTACTCTTCTCGGTGTTCATTAATGATCTTCCCACAGCTTGTAAGGAAGCCTCAATACACATGTATGCAGATGACACAATCCTCTATACACACAGCCATAGCATCTCTGACCTTCTAACTCTAACTGTTTTTAAACACTGACAAGACTGTAATAATGGTATTTGGGACCAAGATTAAATTTTTAAAGCTTCCAGCGACTGAGCTCCAGATTAGAACCAACACTAACACCACCCTAACCCCTGTCACTAGTTTTAAATACCTGGGCATATGGTTTGACTCCCACTTAACATTCGGGATGCACATTGTTACCCTGACAACCAAGACCTATGCCAAACTAAGGGTACTTTACAGGAACAAATCCTCCCTAAGGCCGCGTCCATGGATAGTGCTTGCGGGCGGAGGCGCGGCACTGAGCCCCTACTGCCGCAATGAGAGCGGCTTTAGTAGGGGCTCGCCTACGCTTCCGCAAGCGCGTGGAAGCGTAGGTCTTGGCAAAATTTTACATTTTCGTGCTTGCCGGAGCGCAGGGCCGGTCACGTGAGCGGTTTGCCCAATGAGGGCGAACCAGCTCCGTGACGTCACTGGCCCGCCCGCCGACACGCCCCCGGACGGCGCGCTGTCTAAGGCCAGGGAAAGCACCCACATTCCCTCAGCCTCAGCGCGCCTCCGCCCGCAAGCACTATCCATGGACGCAGCCTAAGTCTCCTGGTCAGAAAGCGTATCGCACAGCAGATGCTAATGCTAATTATTGACTATGGAGACATAGTATATGGCTCGGCACCTCAAACCCACCTTAGCAAACTTGACACCCTCTACAATTCAATTTGTCGTTTTGTTCTCCAATGTAACTACAACACACATTACTGTGATATGCTCAAAGAACTAGATTGGTCAACACTAGAGTCTAGGCGCAAAGTTAACTTTTCCTGTCGTGCCTTTAAATTGTTTATGGGCAAGCTACCCAGCTACCTGAACAAGCTCCTCACCCCTACCACATGCAGCACCTATCACCTGAGATCAGACTCCAAAAGACTGTTCATGGTCCGAAGGCTCAACAAAGTATCCGACCGTTCCTCCTTCTCTTACCGTGCACCCCAAAACTGGAACAACCTACCATAGACTCTCACATCCACCACCAGTTTAAATTCTTTCAAAACTAAAGCTGTTTCACACTTTAGTATGGTCTGTAACTGTTTCATACGCTCATAATATATATTTTCTCTAACTGTGCACGCAATGTCTTGTATATAATGTATACCCTGCTCATTATGTAACTGTATTTGTAACCATGTATTATTTGTCTTAACTTTGTGCCCAGGACATACTTGAAAACGAGAGGTAACTCTCAATGTATTACTTCCTGGTAAAATATTTTATAAATAAATAAATAGCGATGGGAGGGGGTGGGGAGGGGGTAGAGGCTCCGAACCCAAAAGTTAGGCCCCACTGGAAGTCACGCCTAACTTCCATATCAGCCGCCTGGGTGGGCCCTCTCTAGTGCCGGGTCGGGCCTGGACAGACTCTGCACCTCTGCTCCACAGGTAGGGCTTGACCGGGAAAAATTAGAGGGAGAGAGGGGCAGATAGTGGGGGAGAGTGAAAGAGGTGGGGTGAAAGTCATGGATGAGGGAGAGAGGGGAGGTGTGTGTGAGAGGGGGGTGAGGTCACAGGGGGAGGGGGGCAGCGGACGCCTCGAGCCCCGGCGTAGACTAGTCCTGGGCCCCCGGGAAAGTTGCTTTCTGCCCTGACAGTATCTGCTAAAAGGTGAAGTAGGAGGGTATGAATCCCATGCACTTTATTTGCTTCAGGTTTGCAGCCGTGGGGATTAATACACCCCACCCCCCCACCAACGAAACAACGCAGGTTCAATGGTTTCCACCAGTTTTGCACTTTAGCAAATATCCAAACCTGGAGCCAGTAAAATTCTGCACCACATGTATCAGAGAAGCAGCACCGCATGTATCAGAGCAGCAGCACCGCATGTATCAGAGCAGCGGCGCATGTATCAGAGCAGCAGCGCATATATCAGAGCAGCAGCGCGTGTATCAGAGCAGCAGCGCATGTATCAGAGCAGCACAGCGTGTATCAGAGCAGCAGCGCATGTATCAGAGCAGCAGCAAATATATCAGAGCAGCAGCGCATATATCAGAGCAGCAGCGCGTGTATCAGAGAAGCAGCACCGCATGTATCAGAGCAGCACCGCATGTATCAGAGAAGCAGCACCGCATGTATCAGAGCAGCGGCGCATGTATCAGAGCAGCAGCGCATATATCAGAGCAGCAGCGCGTGTATCAGAGCAGCAGCACATGTATCAGAGCAGCACCGCGTGTATCAGAGCAGCAGCGCATGTATCAGAGCAGCAGCGCATATATCAGAGCAGTAGCGCGTGTATCAGAGCAGCAGCGCGTGTATCAGAGCAGCAGCACATATATCAGAGCAGCAGCACGTGTATCAGTGCAGCAGCATATGTATCAGAGAAGCAGCAGCGCATGTTTCAGAGCAGTAGCACATGTATCACATGTATCAGAGCAGCACCGCGTGTATCAGAGCAGCAGCGCATGTATCAGAGCAGCACCGCATGTATCAGAGCAGCAGCACATGTATCACATGTATCAGAGCAGCAGCACGTGTATCAGAGCAGCAGCACGTGTATCAGAGCAGCAGCGCGTGTATCAGAGCAGCAGCACATGTATTACATGTATCAGAGCAGCACCGCGTGTATCAGAGCAGCAGCACATGTATCACATGTGTAACGGGTGTTCCCCCTAGTCTGACCCACCCAATCTCACATTGGCCCGTGTGGTCTAACCAGTCCCCATTACGTGATCGTGTATGGTGGTGCACCTGCAAGTAACAGGACTCCTGAGTCTCCCGCTTGATGGTATTAGAGGATGTCATCAGGAACAGGTATCTGAGGTAGTGGGTACGAGTCCAACTTACTTCACGTGCAGCGCCTCCACCTCATCAGGATCTGTGCTTCCGCAGGGAGATGGTCCTGGTGAGGAACTCCTTCTCGGTGCCATCCACTGTTGAGTAAGCTCACACTCACACAGTGGGGGTATCTTTAACAAGGCCATCTTTATTGTGGATTTGGATGTAGCAGACTGCCCCATGCAGCTGCCGGCTCTAGCCGCACATTTCTCTGTGCTGTCCCTTTGCCAGGTACGCCCTCCCGTATTGAAGTGGGATTCCCTCTTCTCCTAGGGAGATCACCTCTGTGCCAGGTCCCTGGACACAGAGTGGCCTAGACAGACTCGATTGGTCAACCTGTACCGCTAGTTACTGCACTAGGGTCACAAAGTGTTCCTACAATCCCTTATGCAGGAGCAAACACTTTACCAACCACAAAACACACGCACTAACAACTGACAGTGTTGTGCCTTATATACTTCAGGAGGCAGGCACATCTCTGATGTATCAGAGTGTATCAGAGCAGCAGCGCTTGTATCAGAGCAGCAGCGCGTGTATCAGAGCAGCACATGTATCAGAGCAGCAGCGCTTGTATCAGAGCAGCACATGTATCAGAGCAGCAGCGTGTGTATCAGAGCAGCACATGTATCAGAGCAGCAGCGTGTGTATCAGAGCAGCACATGTATCAGAGCAGCAGCGCGTGTATCAGAGCAGCACATGTATCAGAGCAGCAGCGCTTGTATCAGAGCAGCACATGTATCAGAGCAGCAGCGCTTGTATCAGAGCAGCACATGTATCAGAGCAGCAGCGTGTGTATCAGAGCAGCACATGTATCAGAGCAGCGCATGTATCAGAGCAGCAGCGCATGTATCAGAGCAGCAGCGCGTGTATCAGAGCAGCAGCGCGTGTATCAGAGCAGCACAGCGTGTATCAGAGCAGCAGCGCGTGTATCAGAGCAGCGCATGTATCAGAGCAGCAGCGCGTGTATCAGAGCAGCAGCGCGTGTATCAGAGCAGCAGCGCGTGTATCAGAGCAGCAGCGCGTGTATCAGAGCAGCAGCGCGTGTATCAGAGCAGCGCATGTATCAGAGCAGCGCGTGTATCACATGTATCAGCTCAGCGCCAGCGGGGACGCAGCCTTAGGCTAAGGCCCCGCTCCCAGAGTCAGCGCACCTGCGCTGCTGACAGGCGGTGCGCTGAGATACACAGACCGCGATCTGCGGTCTGTAGGGAGCGGGAGCCGGAGCTGGAGGTGGGCGGGAGGTGGGAGGTTTGATCGGGAGGTGGGCGGGTGGTGGGCGGTTTGATCGGGAGGTGGGCGGGAGGTGGGAGGTTTGACAGGGAGGGGGGGCGTGGCTTGAGCGGAGGGACCCGCTACTCTCCCCCCCCCCTCCCTCCACGGACTCGGGCTGGAGCTGGAAGGTAAGTTTAAACACACACACGCAGGCACTCATTCATACACGCGCACACGCACACACGCGCACACACACACACAGGCAGGCACTCACGCACTCATACACACACACACGCGCGCACACACAGGCAGGCACTCACGCACTCATACACACACACACACACAGACAGAGGCAGGCACTCGGGCACACACACACACAGACAGGCACTCACGCACTCAGACACATACACACACAGACAGGCACTCACGCACTCAGACACATACACACACAGACAGGCACGCACTCAGACACACACACAGAGAAAGGCACTCACCTGCTTTCACTCCACACTCCTCCCCGCTCCCCGAAGCCTCTCCTCCTCCCGCAGCCTCCCCTCCCCATTGGCTCACAGCCACACACGTCACGCGTCAAAGCTAGAAAACACCATTCTCTGGTGTCTCCAGCGGCTGACGCGCTACAGCGTGTAGTGCTCTGTGCAGCCAGGGGGGACCGGGACCGGCTCGCGAGGATTCCCCTGCTGGTGGGGAACTCGCGACCCGCCGCCCGCGCCAACGAGCGCAGCGGGACCGAGGCCTTAGGCCCAGGGCATGGTTACTGCTTGCTTGCTCTCGCTTGCTCTCGCTTGCTGCTGCTTGCCACTGAGCCCCTACAGTCGCAATTAAAGCGGCTTTAGTAGGGGCTCGCGCATGCTTTCCGTTGCTTGCTGAGGCGCGCTTGAACAGAGCCGACAGTGAAATTTTAAATTCACGCGCTGAGTCCGCTCACGTGACGCCTCAGCAACCAATGGAAGGAGAGCAGGGAAATGTGAACGGGGTCTGGCGCCAGCGGAGTGAGTGTACCTTCTGCCCGATTCCTGTGGCTGTCAGCCTGCGGGAGATGGAGGGGGCTTTAATTCATATTTATTACATCACTATTTATATTAGTTGCGCACTTTTTTCTTCACTCATTCCCTGTGGCTGTCAGCCTGCGGGAGATGGAGGGGGCTTGCGCTGCCGGGGGTGAGCGGGTGATGTGCCTCCATCTGCCCGATCCCTGTGGCTGTCAGCCTGCGGGAGATGGAGGGGGCTTGCGCTGCCGGGGGGGAGCGGGTGATGTGCCTCCATCTGCCCGATCCCTGTGGCTGTCAGCCTGCGGGAGATGGAGGGGGCTTGCGCTGCCGGGGGGGAGCGGGTGATGTGCCTCCATCTGCCCGATCCCTGTGGCTGTCAGCCTGCGGGAGATGGAGGGGGCTTGCGCTGCCGGGGGGGAGCGGGTGATGTGCCCCCTTCTGCCCCGTGTGTCTGTGTGTGTGTGCATGTATGTGTGTGTGTGCATGTATGTGTGTGTGTGTGTGTGTGTGCATGTGCATGTGCATGCATGTGTGTGTGTATGTGTGTGTATGTATGTGTGTGTGCATGTGTGTGTGTGTGTGCATGTATGTGTGTGTGTCCATGTGTGAGTGTGTGTATGTGTGTGTGTGTGTGTGTACCAGTGTGTATGTGTGCGTGTATGTGTGTATGTGTGTGCATGTGTGTGTATGTGTGTGTGTACCAGTGTGTATGTGTATGTGTGGTGTGTGATGTGTGTGCGCGAATATATTTATCAAAGTTGCACAATGTTAATAAATAATTTACTCTCACATGTCTTTTTTAAATTTTTTTAAATATTATATAATATACACACACACACACACACACACACACACACACACACACACACACACACACACACACACACACACACGTTCCCCAGTGACACACAAACACACAGATCACTTCAAAGTGACACACACACACAGTGATACCCGCCTCCCAAGCGCTTGCTGTCTCCTCTGCAAGGACAGCAAAAAGCTCCTGGTAGAGCGAGCGGCAGCAAGCGAGAGCGAGCGGCAGCACCTAAGCGCTTACTATGTCCAAGGCCTTAGTAACACCAGTTTTGCCCAAATACATAACTTCCTTAAAAAAATATATAATGTTTCCACCTCCATCTGGCAGCGGGGTGACTAAGACAAACATGATCCACTGTAATAACTGCAAAACAGCACAACAGCTCCTCAGGGCGAGGGAAGGGTTAAACTAGACATGTGACCGAGTCAGGCGGTGTTCGGGGCATGGGCGGTCACGTGACACACGTGGTTGGGGGGGGGGGGTGATATAAAGGAGCGGCGCGCGCTGCTGCTGTTTCACTCCCGGTGCAACGTTCTGTCTCGCGCTAATCCAGTCTCTGTGCAGGAGCCTCCAGGTAACCAGATACCCCCATTTAACTCTGCAGCACCGAGGGATTCATCGCCACTGCTTTTGGGGGACGGGGTGCAGCTACTGCTCCCTCTCTCATGTGATATGGGGGGGGGGGGGAGATCTTACAGGGGGCACTGTGTGCTGTGCATGCCTTATTCTGCCTGCTGCACAAGGTGTGCGTGTGGCAGTGCCCCCACCCGATATTACCCCCTGATATTGGAGGGGTACATGGCTTGGTACACTCTGCACATGATCCTGCTCCCCCCCCCTGATATTACCCCCCTGGTATTGGAGGGGTACATGGCTTGGTGCACTCTGCACGTGATCCTGCTCTAGCCCCCCCCCCCCCCCCGATATTACCACCCCCCCCTGATATTACCCCCCTGGTATTGGAGGGGTACATGGCTTGGTGCACTCTGCACATGATCCTGCTCCCCCCCCCTGATATTACCCCCCTGGTATTGGAGGGGTACATGGCTTGGTGCACTCTGCACGTGATCCTGCTCTAGCCCCCCCCCCCCGATATTACCACCCCCCCTGATATTATCCCCCTGGTATTGGAGGGGTACATGGCTTGGTGCACTCTGCACATGATCCTGCTCCCCCCCCCCCTGATATTACCCCCCTGGTATTGGAGGGGTACATGGCTTGGTGCACTCTGCACGTGATCCTGCTCTAGCCCCCCCCCCCCCCCCCGATATTACCCCCCTGGTATTGGAGGGGTACATGGCTTGGTGCACTCTGCACGTGATCCTGCTCTAGCCCCCCCCCCCCCGATATTACCACCACCCCCTGATATTACCCCCCTGGTATTGGAGGGGTACATGGCTTGGTGCACTCTGCACATGATCCTGCTCCCCCCCCCTGATATTACCCCCCTGGTATTGGAGGGGTACATGGCTTGGTGCACTCTGCACGTGATCCTGCTCTAGCCCCCCCCCCCGATATTACCCCCCTGGTATTGGAGGGGTACATGGCTTGGTGCACTCTGCACATGATCCTGCTCCCCCCCCCCCTGATATTACCCCCCTGGTATTGGAGGGGTACATGGCTTGGTGCACTCTGCACGTGATCCTGCTCTAGCCCCCCCCCCCCCCGATATTACCCCCCTGGTATTGGAGGGGTACATGGCTTGGTGCACTCTGCACATGATCCTGCTCTCCCCGATATGACCCCTGGTATTGGAGGGGTACATGGCTTTGTGCACTCTGCACGTGATCATGCTCTCCTCCCCCCCCCCCCCCCCCCGGTATTGGAGGGGTACATGGCTTGGTGCACTCTGCACATGATCATGCTCCCCCCCTGGTATTGGAGGGGTACTTGGCTTTTGATCCTTTGTGCGTTGCAGCTATCTGAAGCTGCAGCCGGGCTGGGTGGCGCGCTCCCTGCACTCTGTCTGTTTTCCCTGCTTGGGAGTTTCCCCTCCCCCGTGACCTCTAATCACAAGACTGCGTGAGTGACGTCACCGGCGTGCTACTCACTGGGAATGATTCCCCTCCCCCCACAGGGTCCCAGCTGAGCTGTTCTACCCCGCTCAGTGTTCCTGGCCCGGGAAGGCTCAGCAGGGGGAAGCTGGTGCACCTATGGATCAGTCTGGGTGACTTGCTGTTTATATACAGCTTGGCTCACATTGCAGGCACCTCCATTACACCCTGTGCAGTGCTTACTGCTGCATTGGGCATGGAGGCTGCTTGGGGCTGCATTGGGCATGGAGGCTGCTTGGGGCTGCATTGGGCATGGAGGCTGCTTGGGGCATTGTAGGCCGCTGATTGCTGCCATCATGTGTCTGTGTGCAGGTATTGGGGCACACCCTTGACTGGTATAGACCTGACTGTCTGCGAGGGTGCTGCTATTCAATTACTGTACAAAAACACAGGAATAGGTACACCACAATTTAAAAAGTCTCTCACGGCCCAAGGTTTCAGTTCCCCTCGGGAGCGGGTGCTCTGGGTAAAGACTCCATGGTGTAGCTGAAATTTTGGCCCAATACGATTTATTTATTTTTGCACATTTGGTGTCTATCCCTTTTTACGATTCTCTTCTCCCTCCCCCCCCCCTGGTGCTGCAGCGGGGTTGAGTGGGTCAGTCCTGTCCTATAGACTCCTCAGTGTACTTTAACATTGGTCTAAGTTATGCTTGCTAAAGACATTTACTCCCCATCTAAAATAGTTTGTAAGTATGAACGTATTTATATAGCGCCATTTACATTTACATAGCGCCATTTTGCAGAACTGCAAAACAGCAGGGCCTGCTCATACAGCGGGTTCCGTTCCAGGCCACTGCCATAAAGCGGGGCCCTACTGTACTGTATTGTACCTTTGAAAACAGATGCAGAGCTGTAAACTGACTGTTTCGCTGACAAATGGCATCTGACAAGGAGTTGCGCACGCACTAACTGTTTGGTGACAGCCGGATACTTTGCTGCTGTGCGCGTCATGCCGAAAATCGCCGGAAAAACTGAACAAGCACAGAACCTAATGAATATGGGTATACATTGGGAAGCGCTGTATGAGCGGAACGCCATAAAGCGTAGCGCTGTAAAGCGGGGCACTACTGTACAATGTAAATACGTGATACAGGGGAGACGTGCAGCAGGTAAAATAACACAAGACTGAGACCCTGCCCTGAAAACGTAGTCCAAGTCATTAATCCTGGCCACACGTTTATGTACAATATCCAGGGTCAATGTGAAATTATTGCTCCTGCTGTGCTCTTAATGGAAGTATATACTAAACTTTAACTAAATGTACATCTATTATTGTAGTCTTTGGGTGAAGTGTCGGTGTAAATGTAACATTTTGAGGCTGTTGCTATTGTGGTTACATTTCCGTGTTAAACATGCATTGCAGCAAAAATGTGAGTTTGCTGGGATATGTAACTTTCTGTAAGAAGTTAATTTGTCAATTTAGAGCTTAGCGGGTTACTGTGCAGTATAACAATCCCCAGGGGTTCTGCTCAGCAACACGTCAGGGGTTCTGCTCAGCAACACGTGAGCTACAATAACTCAGGGGTTCTGCAATAGCTCCTGTAAGAATTGTGCGGATACACAAAATGGTAAATTGGACATTATAACCATAGTCGCCATATTACAACTCATAAACCTACAATGATTAGGGGAGAGGACCTCCTATGTGCTCAAAGTACTTCCTAGGTCCCTTGTACCTGTTCTAGGCGAGGTGTTTGGTTATTGTAAATCTTATGATCTGCAGTAAGCACAATTTCTGCAGTACGAGGTGTCTCTTTCTAACCACCTGGTTTCCCAAATATAACGCACAAATATTTTATCCAGTGAGGTTTTTTCAATCCAGTATTTGTTGCAATTGTGCGTTCGATGTTTAACTTGCATTCCACCTTTGTCTACTGGACGTGTCTAGGCCTGCTGTTATTGTCATATGAGGACTGCTGAGTCACGTGTCCAGGCCTGCTGTTATTGTCATGAAGACTGCTGAGTCTTGAAATTAAATACCTACTGTCGGTATTTTGGTGTTGGAGCTCAGATTTAGTTTTGTGGCGGATCGTTGCATAAACCAAGTATCCTGTTCTAAAAAGGCAGTCCTAATTCACTAGTAAATTAAAGCGAATTACATGGTTTTTATAGGTTAAATGGATTTTCTGAACACTTATTATATCTTTATGGTGAAAGTATTTATTTAATCTGAACAGTTCTATGATAAACAAATGCTTTGTATTATCCCATGTCTTCTGGGGAGAATACTCTTAAAGCCGCAGGTACATCCAGTGTTGCTCTGTTTTGTAAAGCCATTAGGCCAGGGGTGTCCACCTCCAGTCCTCAAGTGCCTCACCTGTGCTGAAGCGGGGATATCCTTAACCTGAGGTTGGTGGCCATTGAGGACTGGAGTTGGCCACCACCCCTGTATAAGTCAGAAACCCTACAATGTCTTAATAGAGGACACTTGGGTACATTTGTTTGGGCAGTTAAAAGGTAACCAAATATAACCCAATCCAAAGTTCGGCAAGGTTTTTGTTAGATAGCACTTTACCCTTCTGCTTTCCACACGTTTCTTGATTTTTAGATTCTGATCTTGATCCTATAAATCTTACTGGATCTTTCAACTCCAATGGGGAAGTGTTCATAAGAAATACAACATTAATGAAAGGCTGCTTTATAACTACATGTAGCAGCAGTTGCAGAGCTTTTGTGTCGGGAGCCTGACAGGGAGGAGGGCCCAACAACCAGTATAGGCCAGAGCGTCAGGGGCAGTTGTCCTGGATCTGCCCCCGTAGGTGCCAGGCAGACGAGTAACTTTGTTTTGCAATGTGCTCCTGGCACGGAGGCTAAATTGCAGTGATTACTGTGGGGTAAAGAATTGCTTATTCCTTTAAGTCTTCTGGTCTACAATGTACCTGGGATGCCAGTTTTATTAAAACTTGGTCGACTGCTCGTGCAAAGTGTAGCTGCATTCCTCTTTACATTGGGTTGTTCAAACAGTGCTGTCATATGAAAAAATAATTTAAAAAAATTCCCCACTAACTGGCATGTTTATCTCCGGTTGGAGCATTATGCTGAGATCTCCCTGTTTTTAATTGGGGTGTGGGAGGGTGGCAGAGGATTACTGGGGATGCCTGTAAAATGTTTCTGCTCTTAAGGCTTTAATCCTTAATGGTTAATGACATTATTTCTAATGGTGCTGAGTATTACGAACTCTGTTTCTCAGTTTGTTTGAGACGGTTCTCCCCTTGATACAAGTCCACCTGCTGTTTCTATAAATGTTTATACACCAGAGGCTGCCCATAGATTGCATGAAATGGTTAACAAGCACACAATTACTGAGTCACGTTGGAACCTGCCTTTGTGAACTATTGGCAGTAATGTGTTCTCAAATTATTTATTATTTTGAACAGTGGACCTCTAAACTCCGGCACCCCTGCTTTCTCATCCCCTCGATGCTTTCTACACACACTTGCCCTCCTTTTCACAAGCACTCTCCACTCTCGCCCTTTTACTCAACACACTCCACATTTATCAGCCCTCACATCACTCTCCCTCTCGTTCATAAACACCTCATAAGACCCCCACTTAATTACACCACATACTCCCCTTCCCCCACACACAGCCCTCACTTTTTCCTCCCTTCCCACACCTCAAAGATGTCTGCTTTGCAGCCAGTTAATCCTGCAGTGTGGAGATGTAGGCATCTCTGTGCTGGGCTGAGGTGGAAAGCAGCCTGTCTCCTTGAAGCGAGGCATGTGACTGCAGAGACGCCATTTGCGTTCCCCCCCTGGGGATATGGCACTCCAGGGTTCCCTGGCACCCTAGTTGAAACACGGTTATTCTTTGCATTTTTGCATGCACTTTATTTTTCTTGAATTACCAGTGGGGGTAAAACCTGGTAATGTACAACTTTCATTAATCGGCATCCTTTAGCAGCATTGCTGTATCAGTTGCTGACATGGCACTGAGGGTGCAGTTCTAGATCTCCATAAATGGCCTGCATGGTTTGTATGTGATCATGAGCAAATACATTTCTCCCTGTGACTGAGGCACAACAATGAGAATTCTGTAGGCAGAATGGACGCCTTCCTCATCCTCTGATCTACGTGGGCAAACTGAACTTTCTTAACTCGTTTCTGAAAGAAGGAACATCTACTGTATTAATCAGTCAGGTGAGATTTGGGGGAATTTGTACAGCAGACGTGTAAAATGCTCTGCCTGACCTTCAGATCAGGAAGTGAAATATACAAAGCTTTGTCAGCTGGAAATAAGTGACTCAAAGTGCAACTGGTTCTGCATCAGTCATTGTTTTAAACAAGTACTTTTCTGATTTTAATACCACAAAGCAGCCTCTAGGAGTTTCAGATCAGGAGCCCTTTTAAAATGCTGACTGTGTAATGTACCAGTAGCTGTATTTGTCCTTTGTATAGCTTGGAAGTGTAGATTTCTCACAGAAAGGTTCTTCATGGAGACGGTATGAATAATGTTGAGATCAGATCCTACTGTCTTTTGTGCTTTACATTGGGAATCCCAGGTGTGTCTTTGCATATGTTTCTGCATTTTGGAAATTTGGTGTGATCCCTACACCAAGCCAACCTTCCTGAAAACACCTTGGAGGTTGTTAAAGCTGCAGTTCAATCAATATCCTACATGTGTTTTTTTAATCGGTTATGTACTATGAGCAAATACTTGTAGCGTTTTTTTTAAACAATTTTTAATATATTCTAATAAACATATTTTTGTTCCTATATCAACCATTTACAAAGTCGCATCCCGATCCTCTTCTGAGACAGGCTGTAGCACACCCCTTTTGCCCTCTCTAGCAGTGCACCAATTGTAACTAGTGCCTGCCTGGTCAAATGATCTTCCACACAGATCTTTGCATCTTGGGTACTCTTCTGCAGCAGTGATTTAGTGAACCCCCGAGCCAAATGTTTGCTGATCGATTGGCAACTTAGCTAATCGCTTGTCAGGGTGCAGATTGTATTGATTTAATGGATTTAATGTTTTTTTTTTTTTTGTGTGTTTTGTTTTTCTACAAACCGCAGCTTGAACTGCTGCTTTAATTGAGCTGTGATGGTGCAGACTGGGGCACAAAAACATGGCGATGCTCATATGGCATCAATAGGAGTTTCTGTGAAAGTGCCCTAATTGGCACTCCCATCTTAAATAACCACTACCCTCTACCCCCCCCCCCCCCAACAGCTGTTGGTGGTTGTCAAATACAGGGCTGTGCAAACTTTGTGTGCTGCGCCCCCCCCCCCCCCCCCCCAGCCTGCCTGCCAGCCCCTGTGCTCGCACCCCCTTACCTAAAATCTGGCGTCAAATGACACAGGGTCACGTGATGCACGTTGCCCCAGAAAAATCTTCCGCACCCCACTTTGCACACCCTGGGCCTAATATACACATCGCACTTATAGGGTTTACCTGCACAAACATTATCTACCTTGGGAGGGGAGGACAAGACTGTGTCCTTGCTACAAAACAGCAATTCTGTCCTGCTGCTTGTGAAGAGTTCTACACCCGAGGCAATTTCCCCAGTAACAAAAAGTTTGCTATGTATTTTTTTTTTTTTTCTCAACTTAATTTTTTATTGACATTTTCAAACTTATAATGATGAGGAAAGGGATTTGCGATACAAATGAAAAAAGGTGGGTGGGGGGCAGGAAGGGAGGACCAGGAGTCGGTTGAATGTCTATTTATCAATACAGACAGATTAGCTTTGTCAACAATATAGTAACACCACAGTCTTCAATCAAAGCATGATTGTGTTCAAGGTGCGTGTAGAGCCCATGTAATTTAACCAAGGTTGCCAGAAGCTCTGGAGTTTTGTGCAAGAACGGTTAAGAAAAAAAGTCTTCATTTTGCAAATAAACCCGATTCTCTGCTTGATATTTGATATGGACGGTATTCTCTTTTTTTTTTTTTTTTTTTTTTATAGCATGCATGTATACATACAGTCTTATACTGCCTTATTGGTGTTGCATTACATAGCCAGCAACCAACTTTGCACTGAGGCCCAAAAGGTCAAACAGCTGTCTGTGAGGTTTACTGGTCATGTACTTCCTTAACCCGGGCAGTGCTGTAAAAGCTGTGCAATGCGGCACAAGCATGTTTAAAATGGATAATCCGTAAAGTGACAGCTCCATTTTCATTAGATAATATAGCTGACTTTTTTTCTCAACTTCTTGGCATTGTCTATCGGGAGTTCAACTCCAGTCACCGAGACCCCCGAAAAGTTCAGGTTTTCAGGATATCCCAGCTTCAGCACAGGTGACTAAGTCAAAGGCTGAGCCACCTGTGCTGAAGCAGGAATATCCTGACAATGACCTGTGGGGGGTGCTTGAGGACTGAAGTTGAACACCCCTGGTCTAGAGGTCAACAGTATCCATAACGTACATGTTCTGTTAGCAGCCAAGAAACCATTGGTGGTATATTTTCTGACTATGAAATGATGGCTTGTACGTGTATTGAGCCTCTTTACATATACAGGTTGCACTAGATTCTAAATGCACTTGATAAATACCTACTGGTGAATATTTAATTCCAGCCAAATGTTTGCTTTAAACAAATGCAACTGCTTAGAGGCAATCCAAGCACTGCTTTATTAAACATTTTATTCAACATAGGATTGAAATGAAGGGTCTCTTTATTTATTTTTATTTATAAAATGTTTTACCAGGAAGTTGTATAGTTAAAATGTTTTACCATTGAGTTACCTCTCGTTGTCAAGTATGTCCTGGGCATAGAGCTCTGATGCTGAACCCCATTCATTTCGCCTCTGGTGACCCATTGCTTCTGGAGTTACAGACCCCAGCACAGGGTGCTAGTAGCTGCTCCGGCCCGGCTAGCGCTGATCACGTAATAGCCACTTTTCCAAGCACCTGCAGCTTGCGGGCCCATAGGAAGCAGTGACATCGGCAGGGAGGCCTCCTATTGACCCAATTGACTGGGGGCGTTAAAGTTTGATGCAATACCAGCACCACCTTTGGAGGGCTCTCTGGAAGCAGGGGATCCCTGGAGCTCAAATTAATGGAGTTCCGCTCCGGAGACCCGCTGTTTCAAACCGATAAACAAAGTACATGATTTGCTCATTTAAAGCTGACTTGCTTTCCTGTCTGGCTGTGTAAAGGTTAAAAGGCGGACTTGTTTGGGAACGGAATGTTTCTTAGTTGAGTGGTGAAAGTCCTCTTCCCAGTCTTGCATCAGTGGTGCAGTTCGGAGAGCTTCTCAAGACTAGTGGTAAACTTTGATACCTCAAGAGATTTACGTAATAGGGGCATTTTAAGCTGAATAGCGCACATTAGTTAGGGGTGACTGAAGCCTCTCTCGAGGGTATGCATGCATCAAAATGAGGAACTAGAAATTAATTTAATTTTATTAGATTTGAATCACTAATGTTTTGGGGTTCCTCTGTTACATATGCTTCACTCAATAGTGCTTTTTCTTACTGCCTTGGGATGTGGATGTCCTATAATAGCAATGTACACTTTAAAAAAAAAAATAGATTTCTCCAATGTTGCAGGAAGCAACTTACAACCATTTGCTTCCTTGGCTCTGAATCAGACCATCCTGTCCAGGGTAACCATTTTGCTGCCAAATTGGCCAGGAACACATTGCAAACAAATACAATGCCCCTCCTGTGGCAAAAGGGTTCAATCCAGCTATCGGACTAAAACTATCACATGCTCTCTGTAGATGGGAGTATGAAGATCTTGCCACGCAATAAAACAAAGCATACTATGAATAAATATCACTAAGCATTTCCAAGCGTTCAAAATGTACAATGTCATTATTTTACAAATTTTGGCTTATTTTATTTTTTAATGGGAGGAATGTTCCCCTCCCCCTAAAAGTGACATGGTTAATAGTCTTTATATGTGTGGTATCCTACTTTTAATTTTATCCTTTCATTGGTTTGTCATAGGGGAGTTCTGCAGTAATGTGGAAGCCTGTGGCCGCGCTCTGTTTCCTGGCTGTTCTCGCCAGCTCTCGCAATGTCCCTCACTTTGCTCCGTTGTCTATCGACCTAATCAGCTACATCAACAAGATAAACACCTCATGGACGGTGAGTTGAAGTGACCAGTGCAAAGTCGGGATGGTCACAACCCAGCGTTCCTTGTGCTTCTTGCAGACAAAAGGGTGTGAGATCTTCATTAAGTTCTTCACTGCTCTTTCCTGCCAAAATATTGCAATGCATGTCTGACCTCTCTCACTCTGCTAATGAAGGAGTAAAAGGGGAAAACAGGCAGCCAAAAGAACCTGACAACTGAACCCCTTGACCGTTACCTGGTTCATAAAATGAAGTTCCTGTGATCTATTTAAATGTAGATGGTCATGCATGTGGCTGCATCCTTGTCGTCTAGTGCTGAGATGAAGAGGGGAAGATGTCAGCTTTTTTTGGTGTTCAGGCAAAGTGTACTCTTGGGCTGTTTGCCTTCTCCAGCTAAAGAATATATACCAAACATACAAAATAATGCATTCATAAATGACCCCTATAAATATGCTGCCCTGGCCTTTCCTCCTTTTTTATAACGTAGAAGTTGTTAGAGCGGTCTTAAAGCCATCACTAGAGGCTCATAATGAGACTGTAGCTATCTTTGGGTGTCCTGCAATAACTACCAATCAGTCACACTGGTGGGGGGGGGAGATTTAAAATTAAGAATGTGACTCCTGTTTGTGGAGTCTTTCTCCCAAAATATGGTGGTAAATCTCCTCAAACGGAGGCCCCACATTTGAAGAGCATGGATCATAAAATGCTGCTCTTCTGGTCTTGAGGCTGCAAATGTAAATCCTTATGCTGAGTGTCTCCAGTCTACTGTCTACTCAATGAGTGAATGAAGCTGGTAGTTTGCTGGTGCCTAGGACTGAATATTCCCACAGCTCTTAATAGCCTCTCATTTGTGCATTAGACACATGACTAATGGCATTATGGCCACATCTAAATATCCACCCTGCTTAGTCATTAAAGTCCTGCAACTGTGCAGATGGTGTGAAGTGGATTAAGTCTGTTGGGCTTCCCTAAGGCAGAACTGTTGGTTTTCAAAAGGGGCCAGAAAAAAACTTAAAAGGACCCCAAGGGTATTATAATCTCAGGTACCTATGAAGAGTTGCAGATTACATGTGCAGCAAGCAATTTAGAACACATGTTCCATGTATGTATACCTTTACATTCTTTTGCAAGTGTTTTCATGTATGGGTAAAAAATGCACCTGGCTGCCTGAGCAACTACATTGAAGTGATCCTGGGCAGACTGTCCAGGCCCATTGTGGGACAGATTTGGCTCACATGTTTACAATTAAGAGCCAATGTTGAAGGGAAGAGCTGGTTATGCAGCAGTCTTTTGTATGACATACTTGTGCATATGTTAACATGGCCACACTAAAGTTACCTCCCCATATTAAATGTGCTCAGTTTTGTAGCCAGTACACTGTGTACTTTCTTTTTCTTTTTCTTTTTTTCCTTATGAACAAGTGCTGAAGTTAAAGTCTAAAACATGTGCATGCACTCAAACCTATGTGGAAGTCACCAGTGTGGTTAATAATTTAATTGATTTAGTTGACATACTAATGGTTAAACAAGTTACAGATCATTTAAAAAAAAATGTCCTTAATTATTTCCCACAATTTTGTGACATACTTAATGGTTTACACACGTAATCTATTAAAAGAACACTCGTGTAGAAAAAACTTTACATAAATTGGTTAAAGTGCATGGTAATGGCATACTGAGAGCAATGAGTTTCCAAGACCTTCATATGGTGTATTGATGACTCCTGTCTGTCCGTGATCCTTCATGAACTGATCAATACATGAGTTGCTTATTTCAGTACGTGGGACACTTGTTGCTTTGACTTGTCTGCCTTTCTATGAAATGGCAGACTGCCAACTACTAAGGCTTTAATAACCCTGTGAGTGCATGTATGACTTGGGCCACCACCATGCTGACCCTTGTGACACTAAGACTTTTACTGGACTTCAACAATAGTGATTGTCTAGGGGAGGTCACGTTCAACCCTCCAGGAGCACGGAGCGCAATCCGAATGGAAAAACTCCCATGGCTGGTTGCATTGTGATTGCTATCGGTAACACTTGGATACCATGGTCCTGGCACTCAAAGGTTTAAATTAATTTTGTCTGCTTCTGACTTCAGGCTGGACAGAACTTTAAAAACGCAGACCTGAGCTATGTGAAGAGACTCTGTGGCACCATTCTAGGAGGACCTAAACTCCCACTCAGGTGAGCTTTCTGCCACATCACTATTCCTGTTTGTCGGTATGATTTCAAGCTGGTCTGGTTACATGAGGTGCTACTTTAGCTTTAAATTCAACAATCATTATTTAAAACTCTTCAATCAAAGGCTCACTCAGCCTCTAGCCCACTTTACCTCTTGGATTGCTGGTAGAGACCAGGAGGGAGGAGAGAAGGCAAATTGAATCCCTCCATGGTGTAGTTTACAATGTTTACAAATGTTACTTGGACACCGTTAATGGGTATGCTAGGTGGTCTAAGTGGTTCTTATCTGCATCAAATTCTGTTCATCTTTAAAGTATTTTATCAAGTGACTTGCCTAGGTTTAACTCTTTAATGTTAAAGCTGTTGGCTCATTAATTGTATGCAAGACTGACTTTAAAGCACTTTCCTTGCAAATCCCTGGCCTTGATGGCTTTTAAGATTCCTCTCTACCTTAAGCAAGGATCTATTTGTCTGTTAACTGTGACTATTACCAGGCAAGTTAAACTCCTTCTATATGTGAGCTGGTCAATGCCAGACCTCAAAGGAAACCATCAGGTCAGTTTAAAAATATCCCTGCTCCAGTACAGGTGGCTGTCAACTGAGCCACTAATTAAGGCACTTCTGCTAAAACAGGGCTATCCTTAACCTGACCTGTTGGTGGCCCTTGAACTCTAGTTGGCCACCCCTGCCCTGTAGGAAACTGAATAGTAACGTGGTGGTTTGTCTTCTCACAAAGACCTATATTTGCGAAGTGTTTCTTTGCCTGGAGACCCCACTGGACAGCCCATTCTAGTAGACGTTTGTTCTCAAATAGCACTCCTTGGTAAATATCTGCCCATGTCCTTGTCATAAGTTTGTGCACAAGACATCCTTGTATGAGTAATGTTTGTCCTTTGAAAGGTCTGTCTACAAAATAGCTTATTCCTTCTGGGACCGATACACCTACTAGTATCCTCCTATACATTTTGTGAAATGCAATATAGTCTGGGCTCTTTAGCAGTAGTTACAGTAATGTACCAAAGCGCCATGTCCAGGAACTCTTCTTTCAATCTGAGAGATATTGACAAGACTGCACACATGGGTTAACATCTGCTGCTCTTCTATATGAAAGGTACCATGTTGCTGGAGAGATCAATCTGCCCGATAGCTTTGACTCCCGTCAGGCTTGGCCAAACTGTCCGACCATCAGGGAAGTCAGGGACCAGGGCTCTTGTGGTTCTTGCTGGGTAAGTATTCTTGTTCCTTAAACCTAATATTGTTGACTAGCTATTGTCCCCTATAACCCCATTAGCTTTGAGAAACCTTTAGTTCATTGCTATGTATGTTGCAGGCTCTATGCCGGTAAAAGAGCCAGTCAAAAATAATTTTGCTTGGCTTTAATCACATTTTAAAGTAATTGTTTTAATTTGTGATGTAGGGAAATTATCACTTTGTCAAATGCAAGATTTCATCATATGGGCTACTTTATCTGTTGGCCAAGTATTTCTGTGCCTCCATTTGTCGAACAAGATGGCAAAGCTAGCATTTTGCCTGGGGCTTTAAGGCACAGTAGGACTGTCTGTTTTTTTTGCCCTTTACGGAGCATGTTTTTCCTTCCTACCACCATTGTTGTTGGATTGCATGCAGTGGCACTTCTGGGAAACACCTGGTGCAATGACAACATATGAAACTAATGTAGGCTTGGGGGGGGGGGGGGTTGCTGCTTTTAAGTTGTGTTGCTTTTCACTACAGAAGTAGATGAGGTTTTAAAATGTGTGGAGTAGCCTTAAAGGGAATTGAAGGCCAGTTAAGATCTATTTGCTCTCCGATCTAAAAGAGAATATACTCTTGGCACCGTTAATGTTAGAAGGGCCTGTACAATTTGCACGGCATGTGACCTAGCAGTAGTTGGGTTAATTTAAGCTTATTTTTACGGAATAGGGCTCAGTCAAGAGCCTGATGTGTCCAATAAACCCCACGTATCCGTCTTAGGCATTTGGAGCCGTGGAAGCCATTTCTGACCGCACCTGTGTGCATTCTAATGGAAAAGCCAATGTGGAAGTGTCGGCAGAAGACCTGCTCTCGTGCTGCGGCTCAGAGTGTGGAATGGGGTAAGAGGCCGCTTTGTGTACAATACTGACCTTGCAATGCAGGGCCCTTGCAGCTCTGATGGAGCCATTTACGGAAAGCAAAGGGAAACGTAGAATAAAGTGCTCTGACGTAACCACTTGTGATGAGGTGAATATGCCACCATGATCCTTGCAAATTGTGCAATTCTGTAGCATAACTGTGTTGGATGTATAAAGGAAACCCCTGTTCTTTGCCTCAGAATGGCATCACTTGCCTGGAAGACATCCCCTCATTTCTTGCATTACAACAATGACGTTGCTACAAACGCTGCCTGTTAATGGTGCAGCTTTGCTTACTTGAGTCATAACTTCTGTACAGCAAGAAACACCAGATAATCTGTGCACACGTTACTTTTAGAAATGACTCTCTTGGCATCCAAACCAGGTGTTATGGTTATGGGCTTCCCACCAAATGTAGCTCTTGAATACAGCACCAGTCACTGGCTTTAAATAAAACTAGACATATATACAAAAACTAGCATTAGCAGGCCAAAATGTTAGCATCATTTAAAATGCAAGGAAACCTTGTCAATTGGCGCAATGCCTACATTTTTGGAAATGTGTCCTAAATGAACTTGCAAGATCCATCTCTGAATAACAAGGTGACTTCCTATTGGTCCATGGGAATGAAGGTTGAGTGCTTTAACGCTTTGCATCCCATTGGGAGATAAGCGCTTTCTGAACATTATTTCATAGAACTTTTATTGCTTTTGAACAGATGTGAGATTTCAACAGCTCAGTACTGTATAGTTTCATCCCTGAAGAACTTTTGTTGGTTACCTTTCAATTGACCAACATATGTAAATTTAAAAGCAAATACAGTTTATTCTGGATTGGTCCAAATTAAGGCCAGCATCTCCATCCACAAGTAGTGAAATTAAGAGTATTACAGAACCAGGGCATCTGTGGACAAACATTCCTTGCTTCCGTCATTTGGAGAGGGTGAAGTTCATGTCAATTTACATATTAAACTGGACTAGAAGCGGTGTTATTATTGTTACACAGTATATGGCATAATTTCATTTTAAATTGACCTGGGCACCATCTAAACGGAAATGTTTAGTAGCTGCATAGGAAATCTTGCATAGACTAATTATGCAACTTCCATTTTTTTTTTTCCCCCTTCCTTATATGGCTTCAAAAAAAATGTCCGACTTATTACATCCCTAGATGCAATGGGGGCTATCCAGCCAGTGCATGGAATTACTGGAAGGAGAAAGGCCTGGTATCTGGAGGCTTGTACGACTCCCATGTTGGTGAGTAGACCTTGTGGCTGTGATCTTGAACACCTGTTTTCTGTAGTCTAACCCAGACTTGTTGGTTTCTACCTTTTTGTTGCTAGAAGGGCCCAATATTCAATGTGGAGCTATAAAGTAACTTCCTTACTGCAGAACACTTCTTTGTTTTTTTTTTTAATTAATTCTTGGCATCTGTGGCCTCCAATATGGATATTTATTCTCAAACCTCCATTAAAGTCTAATTCTAAAGGATCAAATGAAATAATGCTATTGAAAAACATTTCCTTCTAAGCATTGGGACTCCAGTAACACTTTATATTTTAATCGTTGGATGGGGACAGCGTCTTGCATGAAATGAGTAGAACTGGTCTGCTGCTTGTGAGTACACAGGCTTGGACATGGTGTGCCGCTCCTGTTCAGTAAAGCTTGCAATATTTCCTGGCTTCACAAGCGCCAACCCCTTATACTTGACCCTCGTCCCTGAGCAGCACCTACATATTTAAGCCTGGTTCACCTTCAAATGCAATGACCATAGCGGGCATCTCCTGAGCGATTGTTTGAATCCTCCTGTTAGGCGCTGTTTTTGGTGTTTGACCTTTTTAAATCCTCACTGCTTTGCTCTTACGATGTGCAGGATGCAGACCATACTCAATCCCTCCATGTGAGCACCATGTGAACGGCTCGCGTCCTTCCTGCAAGGGAGAAGAGGGAGACACTCCCAAGTGCCTGAAGAAGTGTGAAGATGGCTACGGCCCAGATTACAATAAGGACAAACACTTTGGTGAGATTCATGCTTTACAATACAACGCCTGGTATCCCCGTGATGCTAAGATTTAATGTACGCTCACATTCCTTCTTCCATTCATCAGCTGGTATCCGGTACGGGTTATTTCTGCTTTCTAGAGCTCTATTTCAAGAATATTTTTTTTTTTACATTTATTTAAAGGTGCAGTTATTCCAATGTGCATTATTTTAATTGAGCCTTTTCTGAAGCAGAAATACACTATAATCAATAACACTAGGAAAAAATAAACATGGAGTCCAAAGCCGCCAGTAATGTTCGCAAGACGGCAACTAAGGGCTTTATCGGGAAAATATGCTGAGAGTTCTTGGTCAACTACAGCAACTGAGGAGCTTGGCAGCAATATGAATTTCTTTTCTGAATGAAACCTTGTATAATGATATTGATAAGCAGTGGTGCACTGGAGGTAAAAGTGGCCATCTTGCTCACTTTTCGGGGAAGTCTTTGAAATTACTGGGCACTGCCCCTCTTGGCTAAACTAATCCTTCCTGAGACACAATTTGGCAAACGTAACAGAATTAACTGTAGTCCTGTTAAACTCCTCCTGTTACTTGTTAAATGAAGTCCCATTCAATGTCTAGCATTATGCTGGCTAACTTCCTGCAGGATTTTTCTGCACAACATGAAGAAAAACATTAAATGCCTTGCTGGATTTGTTAAAGCAAACCCATTACTTGAAGGGTAATTGTGCTCGCGCTGCTTATCCACACAATGCTTGATTCGCCAAACCTCTTAATGGTGTGTTGCAGGTGACACCTCTTACAGTGTCCCGAGCAGTCCGAAGGAGATCATGGCAGAGATCTACAAGAATGGCCCTGTGGAGGCAGCGTTCCAGGTCTTCTCAGACTTTCTCGCATATAAATCAGGTGAGTCTCATCCGTGCAATACCGTCTCTTACCAACTGCACCACAATGTATTGTACAATCGCATGCATAATATAAATGTATCTGTTTCCTCCCTGTTCCTAAGGAGTCCCCATTCCAATTAAAGGAAACGTTTGATTGCTTTGCTCGCTGTAGAAATAAACCCTTCTGTAACCAGAAGGGTGAATGGGCCTTACCCCTTTGGGTGTCCTAGGATATAGTCGCTGTCATGGGGACTGACACTCCAGGGATCCCGTTAGTGACTACATCATGCCCAACAGGTTATTTTTGCTGCTTAGATTGCTATGGGAACGAAGGACTCTTATCGGTACACTGAGGAAACAACCCGTTATTATTTTTATATTCCTATAAAATGGCCCACAGTCATGTGACACTATTGAGTGCAATTATGTGACTGCACTGTGACAGAGGGGCTGTGGCACTCGTGACTCCACCCCTCCAGCACTCAAACAGTTAAATCTTAATGTGCCCTTAAGTGGGAATGCACCTTGACATTAAATGTTCAAAACGTCTCGTGTTTTTACTGTCCTAGGCACCTGGATCACAAAGCTTGCCATTTATGTGAAGTAGTTTGGCTTAATCCAAAACATAACGGCTAGCAAACTCCTGTCAAGAGCTACTAACAGGCCAAGTTCTCATGATATCCCAGCTTCAGTACATGTGACGCCACCTTTGCTGAAGCAGAGACTGATTGAGCCACCTGTGCTGAAGCAGAGGTCCTGAGAACCTGACCTGCTGTAGCTCTTGAAGATTGGCGTTGGCTACCACTGACTTAAAGGTTTACAGCTGCTGGTCCCGCAGCGATTCTGTTCAAGGCATTTCTGAAAATTTGAGGTAAAAACAAAGGGGACAATAACGAGGTTTATTTGTAACAAATATGGTCTTGTTAAAAGGTAAAACCCTTAATTTAATCACAAGACGTGCTCCAAGTGAGCGTGAATGTTTTCCTTTTAAACAGCCTGTTATCTGCATAGTATTTGATCTTCTTTGCACACAGAAGCATTAGTTTGCTCGGTGCACCTTTAATGGACAAGTTTCAGTGCTTTTTTTCTTGGGGACACATAGAATACTTGCCTAGGCAAGTGGAAGAACCCCTTTCGAACAAGCACTCGTAAGGTGAAAAAGTGTGTAAATAACTAAACCTTTAATAAATATTTTTGGGTAACAGTGAACACAAAACTATTAAAAAACAAATTAAACAAGTAACTCCCAGTCCTATAACCAAGGCTGGTTGACATGTGACTCTAGGGAATAGTAATTTCCTGGCATAAGCAGTATGGATGTTTAGCTTAATGCCTCAGTGTGGTATATAGCTGTAGCAATAATTATATATCTATCACGGAAAACCGGACCAAACATATAGATATGTACCTACACTGACTAAATTGATTCAAAGGGTGTTTACATACCAATACATTGAAGTACTTAATATATATGAATCAACCGAGATATATATATAAAAAAAATCCCTAGAAACGGCGCATAGGTAAAGAATGAGTTAAAAAGGCTACTATGTAGCTAGAAATAGGCTGAGGATTGGATGCATAGTGTAATGGAAATATCAACATGTCATTTACATATCTGTTTATAATCCAATGCCTCAGCGTATACAGGAGTTCTCACAGAGGTGAATCTTAACTATATGGTGCCGTTTCCACGGAAGCTCGTGGGGAGTATCTCACTAGTTAAGATTCACCTCTGTGAGAACTCCTGTATACGCTGAGGCATTGGATTATAAACAGATAATGTGTAAATGACATGTTGATATTTCCATTACACTACGCATCCAATCCTCAGCCTATTTCTAGCTACATAGTAGCCTTTTTAACTCATTCTTTACCTATGCGCCGTTTCTAGGGATTTTTTATATATATCTCGGTTGATTCATATATATTAAGTACTTCAATGTATTGGTATGTAAACACCCTTTGAATCAATTTAGTCAGTGTAGGTACATATCTATGTTTGGTCCGGTTTTCCGTGATAGATATATAATTATTGCTACAGCTATATACCACACTGAGGCATTAAGCTAAACATCCATACTGCTTATGCCAGGAAATTACTATTCCCTAGATTTACATGTCAACCAGCCTTGGTTATAGGACTGGGAGTTACTTGTTTAATTTGTTTTTTAATAGTTTTGTGTTCACTGTTACCCAAAAGTATTTATTAAAGGTTTAGTTATTTACACACTTTTTCACCTTACGAGTGCTTGTTCGAAAGGGGTTCTTCCACTTGCCTAGGCAAGTATTCTATGTGTCAATTAGTTTTATTAACCCCTGGCACCGTTCTCAGGACAGTAGCAAGAGCTTATTCCCCCACTCCCCCATCTCCCCTTTTTTTCTTAGGGAAACGTCTGTACATCTGTAATTGGTGGTTTGTGGGCTTTCTTACCCACTGGGACTGCACATGTGTAGCTGTCTAACAAGTTCTTCTTCCCTAGGTGTATACCGCCACATCACAGGGGAAGAGGTTGGAGGTCATGCTATTAAAATCCTGGGCTGGGGCGTGGAAGACGGGACTCCTTACTGGCTGGTTGCAAACTCTTGGAACACAGACTGGGGTGAAAATGGTAGGTCATGTCTGCTCGCTCAGCTGCGAGTCTTGTAATGCCGGGCAGGGATCAGGCATCTGTTCAGAAACTGTTACGGCCAGATACCTTGTCCGTTTTTCCATCCCCCTATTTGTCTGAACGCAAGAGAAACAGAACTTGTTAAAACATAGTGCTTCAGAGGTGCTCCTTTCATAAACGCGTCTCTGCGCATTAGCCAGAGTTTTGCACAAACCATGTAATATTTGGGCCCCGATTCCCTACGCAGGAAACTGAACCCCAGTATTCTGACCACCAGTGTAATCAACATCCTTTACATATTGGGAGCAAAGAAAGTCCACATTTGCTAGATGGTGTCCTCCGTACAATAACTATCCAGCATGATTATTAAAAGTGAAATTCCGACGGTAACGTTTTTTTGCATGTATGTAGCAGGAAGGCTGAACTTTAATTAAAAGGACATTGCCAATCCCTATGGGATGTCATGTGTATTAGGATTGCCAAACATCAGACCTCAACTGAACACTTGATCCAAAGATAAAATTAATTTGTTTAAATGAGTCATATTCACTAACATGTGGTGGCCTTTTCCTTAATGGCCATAGAGGTGACTGGCTGGTTAATTGAATGGCTTTGTTTACATCAAATGTACAGAAGCTTTTTCTATGCTGAAGAATTGTAAACTTTGGCCCTTTATCCGTATACCTATTGTGGATCTTTACTATAATGGTTATTTCTGACTTGGCACCAAGTTTTACAGCCATGCGTAAATGCTAGAAACAGGTGGTGTTTTTTGTGTAATTTAATTGGAAATTTGCCTTGGCAGATATATCTAAGAACGGAAACATTGGCACCTGCTGCCTCGTTAAAGACTGGTTTGTGTTGACTAAACAGTGCTACTGCAAATGAATAATATCTTATGGTGTAATGCCACTCTATGAACCTGGACCCTAGTGAGCGCTGGTGTGGCAGTCTCTCCATACTAACGGTGTGCTCTTCCCGCAGGCTTCTTCAGGATTGTACGTGGAGAGGATCACTGTGGAATAGAGTCCGAGATTGTTGCTGGGATTCCCAAAGTTCAATAAAAATCATCAGGCCGGTTTCGGCTTAATGTCACTGCAGGGCCGACACTTCGCGATTTTGTTGTTTCTTTTTTTAAAGAAACAGTAAACAGAACTTGGTTTAGTGTTCACTTTATTTTAGTGACTATTAATCTGAGCACAGTGAGTTGATGGTATCTTGGCCTGAGAATAATATAAAAATAAAGTCCTGCAAATGATTGATCCCAGTTTTAGTAGAGATTTCCCGTGCCACTGAGCAAGTTGTCACCTGGCTGTCCTGGCAATGCGACCTGGCTCAATCCTTCTGCTGCAAGAGATAAGCCTGACCAGTTTATACTCTTATATCAAACTCTTTTCTAAAAGCCTCGGCGGGGTATCGGTCTCTTCACTCCTCTCCCTCTGCACAAGTAGCTACAGAGGACCTTTCTTCTGACAAGACCATTATTGTGGATCAGGATGTTGCAATCTCATGTCTGCAGTGTATGACTGATGGAAAATGTTTTGTTGTGATTATTGATAGATGTTAATGATTTGCTGTTTTTAATGAGAATGTGAAATGCTGATTTTTTTTTTTAAATTTTCACCTGAGCATCTATTGTAATCTTTTAATTGTTGTTAGTGTGTTTGTTTTCCTGAACATGCTGCATCTTTCTGCAATCTTCCCTGAGGCTTTGCAAACCCCACATGTTAATATGAATCATGGGATAGAATTGTTTTGTTCCCGACATGTGAGCCATGGTGCACTGTAAGCTTGATTCCAATCCAAAGAAGGGGGTGTTGTAGTTAGCATTTTTTGTTTCGGGTACATTCATTACAGAAATGGGACAATATACCACTTAAAAAATAAAATTATACGCCGGTTCATTTTCAGTGCATACTTCCCTTGTGTGGGGAAGCATGCGACAGCTGCCTAACATGTAATCATGTAGTTTGCCTATGTAACGGGTTACCAAGCAAGCCGTGTTATGCACACTAGATAATGTCCTTGTGGCGCTTTTGGTCATAATACCTTTAAAGTCTAATTGTTTTATCAATAAAATGCCTTTTCTTCCTGAATCGTTTGTTGGTTTTTGTAGTATAATCTATATGGAGTCAAATCTTCAGTGCTGCTAAAAACAATATATTAAAAGCTGCTGTTCCCCCTCCACTGCTCAATGTTGCATTTATTTGCCATGATGGGAAGCAGGGGGTCCTAAGATTACATATTTTTTTTTTATTTATTTATTTTTTTTGAATGGGCCGCAGTCTGGTTCTTTATCAGTAAAAGTAGCACATTGTAGTTCCTTCCTGGGGAAACCAAAGGGTTGCTTCAATGCCATGGGGGGGCAATAGGAAGACATAACGGATCACACTGGGGATGTCAAAACCAGGCAGTACTTAACTCTGGGGAAGGGGTCCCAAAACTTTTTTTTTTTTTTTTGAGGGGTGGGGGGGAGGGGGTGTAACCTTCGGGATAAGGTGAGTACTGGCAATGATCCATAATAGGAATCTGAACATGTAATGGAAGAAACTCCAATAAGTGAGTGATCAAAATAAAGAATGCTGGGTCTGTTTATAAAGTACAGAGAACAAGCCAATTTCTGCTTCCAAGAAGTATGATATGATATTGGGGACAGTATGCCGCTAGTAGAATTTCAGCCTGGTTAATATGATGTCTTTGGGGATGGAGATATCAAGAGTGAGCTCTAGACGATGTCTTTTTAAAAGACACTGTACAGGGCAATTAATAGCTCTCACCCCCCTTCTCATTTTGAATCCTGACTCCTTTTTCTCCAACACGCCTTTGCTTTTCCTTGGATAGTTTGATTGCCATATTGATGGCTTCCCACTTTCTCTATCAAACCTCTTTTGGCCTTCACCAATGGGCTGCAGCCAGCATTCACAATGATGGCCACTATCTGGACCTGGTTTTCAAAAACTTTCTCTGATTACTCCATTTGTCCCTTTCCTCTCTGACCATGTCATCTCATTTGCTCTGTTCTCCACTTCCACCCACCCCTCGTTCCTGCAGAGACCTGCATTCTATTTAATCTACAGGTTCTTGACTTCCCTTTGTGCTCTCCCCTCTGGACTCTGACAACCTGGTCATGCACGACAACGCTGCCATATCCACATCTTGATTTACATGCCCCTCTTTCTTTGGCATTCTCCATCTAACCCCAGACCCTGGCGCTACACTGCCACAGATGCCTGTTGTGTTCCTGCACTCGCGCCTCCTGAATGCCTCAACTTTCATGCTCTCGTAGACTTCCTTCACTTCTAATTTATCCTGTTTCAACTGACCTCTTTACTAATCAACACAAGTCTAACCCGCACCGCCTTTTCTCTCTGACTCTCCATTCAGATTACACTGTATGGGGGTGGAGTTTTGCCCCCTCCAAATTTTGCTGCGCTAGGCCAGGGCATGATGGGAAATCTGCCACTGGGTAGTTCCGTGGCTGATGCTTTACCCCTCCATTTTGACCTTGACCCCTTGCAGACGCACTTACCTGAACACCCTACTGCCTCTGTACGTTCTTCCTATTTACCACTTGGATTGTAAGCTCTTTGGGACAGGGACTCCTTTTCCCAATGTTACTTTTATGCCTGAAGCGCTTATTCCCATGTATTAGTGCTGTGTACATAAATGGCGCTATATAAGTAAAGATATAAAATAACTGTATCTATATGTAACAGATAAGCCATAATGCACATCTAAGATTAACCTGGAACCTGAATGCGTTCCATAGATAAAATAAATGTTGTAAAGTTTTAGTTGTAGTCTCAACAGATGTGATTTGCAGGTAAGTAGACTAAGTAATTGACAGGTTCAATCCTAATTTGGGAACAATTGGAGAGACAGGTGTATAGGGATGAGGCCTGTGTAATAACACTGTCTCTTCGCTGCAACACTTGGTGGGGGTGGGGGGAATATGTACAACAGAGGAAAATGTAGAATTACCTCTGAAGCCCCCTCTGAGTATAGTGTTGATCCTGGCTTCCCTTCTCATCCGTTATCGCGGTGCAGCGTATTTTGACTGTATGAAGCACCGTCTCCCCCACGTTGGATGAAATAAGAGTGCTCTGTGATGTGCTGTTGCGCGTCACACCAATCCGAAATCTAGGCGCATGAGTTCAATGTAGGATGGGCTGGATGCAAAAAAGACTGCAAAGCTACGCAAAAGCACTCTGCAACTCACCGGGATGGTGAAAAATAAATATATTAAACTACATAAAAACAAATATACTAAACAAAATGGGGGGGAAATAGCATTCCCGTGCGTTTCACACTTCTACAGCGCTTTCTCAAGGAGTATGCAGTAACACAATGGAAGGGATTATATAGCTCCTCTGCTAATTGAGACAACTGAAATCAATCATGTAATTGTTAAACCAGCAATACGAGTGGAACACACAAACCAGTCACACTGTTACTCTGTAAAAAGAGTGAATGGAACGAAATGGTTGTGTATAAATATATCTGCAATATAAGAATAGTATCCTTAGGCATGCACAATACAACCAGAGAGAATCGTAAGCTATAAAAGTGGTCCAATAGAGGGATTTAAATCCCAGAAATTTCAGAAGTGGCAGGAATAATAATATACACAGTCTCGCTATAAATATCTCTACAAATATAACAAAATATGTATCTGCAGTACTTTGCTAGCATTTCTTTATCTCAAAACAGCCACACTTTCTTATTGGCACTATGTATGTTACAGCAGATACATATATTGTTATATTTGTATAGATATTTATAGCGAGACTGTGTATATTATTATTCCTGCCACTTCTGACATTTCTGGGATTTAAATCCCTCTATTGGACCACTTTTATAGCTTACGATTCTCTCTGGTTGTATTGTGCATGCCTAAGGATACTATTCTTACATTGCAGATATATTTATACACAACCATTTTGTTCCATTCACTCTTTTTACAGAGTAACAGTGTGACTGGTTTGTGTGTTCCACTTGTATTGCTGGTTTAACAATTACATGATTGATTTCAGTTGTCTCAATTAGCAGAGGAGCTATATAATCCATTTCATTGTGTTACTGCATACTCCTTGAGAAAGCGCTGTAGAAGCGTGAAACGCACGGGAGTGCTATCCCCCTGTTTTGTTTAGTATGTTTATTTGTTTTTATGTAGTTTAATAAATTTCTTTTAATTTTCATTATCCCGGTCAGTTGCGGAGTGCTTTTGGATAGCTTTGCACAGTCTTTTTTGCATCCAGCCCATCCTACGTTGAACTCCTCCAAAAGCTGTATCTAGATCAAATGGATGAGACACTTGATTTAAAAAAAAAAAAAAATAGCATGTTACAAGGCCTGTTTTATTGAAGGCTTTCCATCTTATGGGCATCGTGTTTTGTTGTTTTTGTAAACTTTAAAGTGAAATTATTTTTGAGTTGGCTTGTCTCACGATGAGCAGGGAATCGAGGGGGTTTCATTTCCTCTGGCTCCGGCGTAGCCTGGCAAAGCCCAGCTTCAGCACAAGTAGCTCAGAGGCACCTGTGCTGAAGCTGTGATATTATTGGAACCTGACCTGTTGGGGGTTGGGTGTCTTGAGGATTGGACTTTAGCACCCCTGAGCTAGACGCTTAAGCATTACCTCTTTATAATCTGTTTGTCCTCATCTGTGAGTGTTTGTTTTAGTAATCTACATAACTGTACCCCATTGCGGAATATGTTGGTACGGCAAGGCCGGTCTTAGGACAAGGCGACCGCGCTCCCTCTGCTCGGCACCAGGATCCAACACTCACTCATCTGACCCGAGGGGGAGCTGCAGGAGGGGTGGATGCCCCCCCCCCCCCCCATGTGTGTAGGTTTTCCCTCCTTTAATCTTTTCCGGAGCTGGCCTGCCCCCTGTAGCGTCTCATTGCCATGGTGGTCGACGTAAAATGGTCAGAGGTTTTAGTCTTGCACACCTTACATGCTATAATGTTAGCAATATACTTGCATTTAAACTTGCATTGCAGATTGAAATGTCACCATTTGTCACTGGGTTTGATTGCATAATTAAAACAAAAAATAATTGTTTTGGTTGAAAGGGGAAGCTACAATTTTGTTAATTTTACAGTTATATATATATTTTATATTACCTGTTCTCCCTACCCTGAGTGAGATCTTGTGGCTACTGTGTTATTGGTGAGGTACGTACCTGTGAAGCTGTAATAGGAGGGCTTAAGATATTCTGCGGTGGTATGGGGGAGACATCAGGACAGGTTCTCAGTACTGGTCTTGCTTGCTGCAGCGCCTCAGACAATGAGGATCCTGAGGCAGCAAGATGGTGTTCAATTAAGATAGCCATATATAGTCAAACAAGTCTTTATTCATAGTCCGGTTCACAGCAGTAATAGTCCTGGAGCCATACTCCCGTTACATAAGGCCCTGTAGGCCCCATTCAGCTCCTTTATCCCTGATGGCACACAGGATAATACATAGTCCCACTTTGCAGGGGGAGGCGAGACAGACTGCCTAACTTCTGGGAGAGTGTCAGTAGCTATCCCCAGGGTATGACTTGTAACCCTGTCCCATAACAGGGCAGGTCTGATACTGACAGGCATCACAGTTAGATCATGTCACCCAGCCAGTATCCACCCAAGGCTGATACCCTGTGGTTGTTGCTAAGCCTGCCCCTGGATACAGTAACAATACATTCAGGCTACAAGGACAAGCTAGGCCTATTGAAAGCTTATCCCTCACAGAGCCTGTACCTAACAGGACTTATACTGTGAGCGTCCAAAAGGATAGCGGCCAGAGGGCTAGGCGATATATATATTTTTTTAAAGACTACATTTTGCAGTTTACTGAATGGGGCAGTCATGTCTAGAATGGGTTAAATGTATTAAAGCTTTTAAGCAAACAAGTCATTTTACAATAACAAATTGCTTTTGTTTGGTTACCAAATACTGTGGAGGGGGATTTCCATTCACCCCTCGTGATAAAACTGTGGGTCCTTGAGTCCATAGGTACATTTTCAAATCCTTGTTTTCTTTGCAAAGAAATTATCATGCAGTATATTCCAACACACATCCTTTATTTTGAATTGAGACTTAATTCAAAGCTGGATACATAAGAGTACAATTGTCATTTCTTTAATGTATGTTTTAAATAGGGCTCTTATTAAGTCTATTATATTTAACGTTTATATGAAAACATTTTTAATCCAGTTTTGAAAATGACGGCTGCTGTCAATAGCTTGCAAAGTCTAAGGCCTCGTCCATGGTTGCTGCTTGCTGGCGGAGGCGCGCTCCCGCTCAGCACTGAGCCCCTACAGCCGCAATTAGAGCGGCTTTAGTAGGGGCTCGCCTACGCTTCCGCGCGTCTTACCAGAATTTTAAATTTCCCCGCTTGCCGGCGCGCAGGGCCGGTCACGTGAGCGGTTCGCCCAATAAGAGCGAACCAGCTCTGTGATGTCACTGGCCCGCCCCCGACACGCCCCCTGACAGCACGCTGACTAAGGCCAGGGAAAGCACCCACTTTCCCTGAGCCTCAGCACGCCAGCAGGTAACATGGCCGAGGCCTTAGGGCAGTTTCCCCACCTAGGGTGAGTGGGACAGGAGATAAGAGGGTCAGTGATAGGTGGGATGTAGACACTGGGAGGAACTGATGTGTGACACAGTCCGTGACAGAGGGCAGACATTAATATCCAAGTTAATAAACTCCAAGACCCTTAAAACGTTCTATTAACAGAAGCATTTCACCAACATCGAAACATTGGTCATCTTGCCTTGTGTACTGAATAGGTGGGGGGGGGGGGGGGAGAAGTAGGTGAAGATGCATTAAGACTGATGTTCATGTTGCAGCTGTTCGTGGGAGTGTTTCCAGGTACTTTGTTCCAATTTTGCCCCGTGATCCAGCTTATACAAATGTAGTGGTAATAGAAAGTTATTGTAGAAAGGGGGTTACATTGCATTACACAACTATTGGAAAGGGGGATTTATTAGTTTAGGTACCCTGTTCACCTTTTTCTGGTATGCAAAAAGTAATCAAATATGCAGTAGTAAAAACTTTCCTGGCAAACAGCCGGCGTTAAATGGAAATTGCTACATTTGATTTAGGCACAAGTAAAGAAAGCAGTCAAAATTAACAATTTATTTGATACATAATCTGTATGTCAAAGTTCTTTACACAAACGTTTTATTATCGTGAGGTGTTGTCTAACAAGGTTGATGCCAAAGAATCCAAGAGAGTAGTTCTCTTCCTTCCAGGTAAGGCCCCGGACATGTTACCTGCTTGCTGGCGGAAGCGCGCTGAGGCACGCTCCCGCTCAGCACTGAGCCCCTACAGCCGCAATTAGAGCGGCTTTAGTAGGGGCTCACCTGCGCTTCCGCGCGCTTGCGGAAGCGCAGGTCTTGGGGGAATTTAAAATTCCCCCGCTTGCCGGCGAGACAGGCCGGTCACGTGAGCGGTTCGCCCAATGAGGGCGAACCAGCTCCGTGATGTCACTGGCCCGCCCCCGGCCAGTGACGCGCCCGCCCCCTGACGGTCTGTCCCCCTTCTACCCCGATCCATGTCTCGTGTGTGTGTGTGTGTATGTGTGTGTGTATGTGTGTGTGTATGTGTGTGTGTATGTGTATGCGTGTGTGTGTGTGTGTGCCTTTGTGTGTGTGTGCCTTTGTGTGTGTGTGTGCGTGTGTGCGTGCCTTTGTGTATGCATGTGTGTGTGTGTATGTGTGTGTGTGTATGTGTGTGTGCCTTTGTGTGTGTGTGCCTTTGTGTATGCATGTGTGTGTGTGTGCCTTTGTGTATGCATGTGTGTGTGTGCCTTTGTGCGTGTGCGTGTGCGTGTGTGCATGTGTGTGTGTATGTATATGTGTGTGCGTGTGTGCGTGTGTGTGTGCGTGCGTGTGTGTGTGTATGCATGTGTGTGTGTGTGTGTGTGTATGTGTGCGCGTGTGTGTGCATGTATGTGTATATGTGTATGCGTGTGTGTGTGCGTGAATATATTTATCAAAGTTGCACAATGTTAATAAATAATTTATTCTCACATGTCTTTTTTTTTAATTTTTAAAATATTATATAATACACACA
Organism: Ascaphus truei; assembly: GCF_040206685.1. Lineage (NCBI taxonomy): Eukaryota > Metazoa > Chordata > Amphibia > Anura > Ascaphidae > Ascaphus > Ascaphus truei. Next base: position 396,315,808 of record NC_134486.1, read on the forward strand.
CACACACACACACACACACACACACACGTTCCCCAGTGACACACACACTGACAGCTACCAACACACACAGTGATACCCGCCTCCCAAGCGCTTGCTGTCTCCTCTGTAAGGACAGCAAAAAGCTCCAGGTAGAGCGAGCGGCAGCAAGCGAGAGCGAGCAAGCGCCAAACATGGCCAAGGCCTAATGGAGGTCGTTGATACTACACCACAGTATTAAATGTTAGACAAATTGTATATCCCTCCACATAGAAGACCTCCAATTGCCCAATAAGCAGATTTATCAAGGTCACTTTTACCAAAAAAATAAATAAATAAATACTTTGAACGGTCTACGAGCATTAAAAACCAATGACATTATATGAGTGTGTGCTGTCCACTTTACGTAAAGATTTCCCAATAAAGAACATTTAGAAAATTGTTTAGTAAATAAGTGGCAGAACTACCATATGTGCAGCCGGTTCAGCTACACCAGGGCCCATCCTCCCACTGCTCTGTAGGGTCAGCAGCATGCCGCCTCCCCATCCAACTTCAGGGTCTGAATCCCTGGTGGAGGTGGGAGCGGGGCAGGGCCCCTGGTGAAAGAAAGGAGAGAGAATGGTGGGAGAGCAAGCACATGGTGATGGAGGGGGAGAGACAACATGCGAGGGAGGGGAGGGAAGAGGCTACAAATCAGGGCTTTGAACTGCCCACCGATCAATTCTTTGGATACTATATCTATGGAAGCAAGCAATAAAGCGAAAACAAACACCAGAGAATAGATCATGTGACCTCTAACTCCTAAGAAAGATTAACAGCGACTATATATACACACTGTATTAACAGTACTATACCGGCCAGCTACATTTGCTAAAATTATCTATACATTAATATTCGCTAGTTTTCAACACTATCTAGACAATATTTAGGATGGTGTTAGATCCTTTTATATTTTTACGGTTCTTCTCATGGTTCCGCAACACAAACTCTGGCTCCTAACAATTCTGTCTAACTCCTCAGATTTGTTACTTTCTGTCCACCCCTTGGCCAACTACAAAAAGGTTTGAAGCGGTAGATGATCATAGCCACCAAAACACGTAGGACCAGCAGAAACATAGGGAGAAGCTCTGGTCTTTAACATCTTACAGTCCAAACCATAATGTGAGGAGAGAATAGGGAGAAATGCATCTATTACACAGATTAATTAATGTACGAGAGAGACTCAATCCGTATTATCCTTTAATCCATGCGTACACATTATTGGAATGATTTATTGAAAGTCAGATTTAAAACAAAATCGGGTGTTTTTTTTTAACATTTAATATTTTATTTAATAAAAATTAAACACATTGTATAACAATGTCACAATACAGATAATTCCAGACACGCCTGAATTTACATGAGCTGTACGGATTCTTTAAGCACGGAGAGGACTTTCTGTGCTTTACATTTTCATAATTCAACTGCATCAACAACAAAAAATGTGTGGACTGCTGGGCTTCTACCAGCTTTTGGTATCTCCCATGTGGCAACAATGTTGAATATCGGAGCATCATCATTAAAAACCTCTAGATTTATGGATGGATGCTTTTAGAAAGCAACAATAAGCCTGTAGGAGTTTAAAGTCATGTAATGTTAGTAACCTCCTCCTTTGAACATGTCCTGCTCTATTTGAGCCTTTTAGACTGTTACAGGGCTCTAGGGAGGGATTCTTTCTAATCTTAAAGCTGCATTTCAAGCAATACCCTACATTTTTTTTTTTAATAAACCAGTTCTGTAGTATGATAACTTTTTTTTTTTTTAACAATTTTTAAATACATTTTTAATGTATTCTAATGTAACAAGCATTTTTGTTTCTATAGCAACCATTTACAAAGTCACATCCCCTTCCGAAACAGGCTCTGGCTCTTGAGCCCCGCCCTCTCTCTCTAGCAGTGCACCAATTGTATCTAGTAACTGCCTGGTCACATGATCTTCCCCACAGAACTTTGCATCTTTGGTAATCTTCTGCAGCCCTAACAGTGATATAAAGCAGGGGTGTGTTATATTTTCTGGGGGGGGTGCAGTTGTAGAGGTCCCGCGCTCTAGCCCCAGGTATTTAAATTAAATGCCAGGGGACCGCACAAGGCCTCTATAAAAACACTTACCTTCCCGCGACGTGTCATGGTAATCCAGCGTCAAATGATGCTGCGGGTTACGTGACCTCACATGACCCAGCGTGTCATTTGACGCTGGGGCCGAGCGCAAGGCACTAAAGAGCAGGTAGGGGTGCGCACGGGAAAAAAAAAAAAAGTTCGCTCACCCGATAAAGAACCCCCAAGTTGAATCTTCAGCGATCAAGCTGCAGCTTAGCTAATAACTTGTCAGTGAGCAGATTGTATTTGATGCACATATTGAATGGGAATTTTTCTCTCTTTTTTTTTTTTTTTTAAACGGCAGCTTGAACTGCAGCTTTAGGAGACACTTAAAATTTCAAAAAACGCGTATATTTCTCAAACGGGTAAATCAGATTTATGACATAAAAATAACAGCGTCTGAAAGGGCAACAAGATACTTAAGTCTGTCCACATTCTGTGATAAATTCAAGATTTTGATTCAGAGAGATTAACTCGCAAACATTTTCCAGTATGATCTAACCACAAGTAATATAAAATGAAAATAAAAGACTAAGTGTACTGTACAGTAAATGCTGGTGACCAGGTCAGTGTGTGGCATCACTTGGTACGATTTTCAAAGTTGTACACTAAAAAAAAAGTCACCATGCGACATGTAGTATACGCCTCACACATTAGGAGCGCACATGTACACGTGCACGTGCACAATTTTGACAATGAATAGGACACACATTCTTGAATGTCAACTAATGCTCTGTTAACAGAAAGTTATTGTTGGAAGGAGTTACATTGCATCACACAACTATTATACTGCACGCCAAAATGGTGTGTGATATTAACGGCCTCCTGCTGAACTCCATTATCAGGGAGTTCATGTGAGTTGTAACTGGCTTCTGCTCTGAGGAAGTCTTCATTTCAACTGGAGTTTGTTTGAACCATCTTGCTTGCTCACCAATATCTTCAGGGAGACGTACAGCAAGTGTTTGTTTCAGGGTTATGGAACTAACCAATCAGAATGCTCCCTTTACCCAGCCCATAACAATATTGCCACTACATTTTATGAACAGACCTCATGCTCAGAGACTGTCACCACTTGTCTCTTTAGAATGTTCTTATCATATGAAAGTTTAACTTAAATGTAAGTTGAAACACATATTTGGCTCTGCTATTCCAGGAATGCGACAGCCAGTAAACATTGCTCAATGTATTTCAGGCCACTTTAGCAGAAAGGGGCTAAAAAGCACATACCCCATTAACTTGTTCCAAATCCGGATTAGAAACACTTATTTACGCAGTGACAGGCATCATCATTTACAAGTTTTGTAGTAACCAGAAGGGCTGCTTGTATGCCATTTAAAGCTGCAGTTCAGTCAATATCCTGCATGTGTTTTTTTTAATAAATCAGTTCTGTAGCAAGAAAAAATACTTTTAGCATTTTCTGTTTTAAAAACAACAACTTTGAAAGACCAATTTTCTTGTATTCTATTTTAACAGCCATTTGCTAAGGCACTGCCCCTTCATGGCCTCTCACAAGCTCTGGCACACCCCTTTGTCAGCCCTGCCCTCCCTCTAGCACATGTCAGTGCAGGAGTGCTCATGAATATTCATGAGCTTCCACTGACAGACAGAAGCAGAAGAAAAACATATACCAGCTCTAATTATGTCACCAAATTTCGCCTATCAATACATGGAGAACGAATTGACCTGCAGCTATACAGTTCTTTAGGTAATTAGAGATTGCACACATGAAACTATTGAAGTAAAAAAAATAAATAAAAAAAAAAAGACTGAACTGCAGCTTTAAAGTGCTTGAAATCTGCACGAGACACTTCTAGAATATGTGTGGTGCAAACACCACTAATGGCACCACTGCCAAAGATACCGGCAACATATCGCAGAGCATTGCAAGTTCCCCCAGCAGTGAGAGGGTAAAAGGAAGGAGTTTGCTTCCCTTTTTGTATCCAGTGCTGTTGAATAAGGGGGAAGTTTTGTAACTTGTGCTTCCTCACTGGTTAGAAATCCTGCATCTCATGCTTTTGTCGACTCTGCGCAAAGCTATTCTGAGGCTGCGCCCCCGCTGGCACAGGCCGCGCTCATGCTTGAGAGCAGGGACGTCACCAACTCTAAGTATGAGCGCCGGGTGTCCTGTGTATTTTGCAAGCGTGAGCGGGGGGGGGAGGGGGGGGAGGCCGGGGCGGCATTGGGAGCATGTAGTGCGCGCTTCAGCGGGGACGCAGCCTTATGTTTTATGCAAACAATACCAAGGGAGAATACCAATACCCATGCTGCAGCCCAGGCACTCATTCTGATCACGGGACACCAAGCAGTGACTTAAGACAGAAAATGTAATCGAAGGACCAACATGTTCATCCAGTTAAGCGCTGAGGAACTAGGGACAGAGAACACCCAATGAACATTGAAAAAACAAAAACAAATTTACATTCTTTTATACACAAAACTGGTAAAACCATAAACCCCAAAATCACACGTTCGAAAAATATCCCATATGTGTAAATCTTCTTGAGGTGGAAAAGGATCAGTTTTTACTCAACCCCAATTGATATATTCCCGATACGTGCTACAATCTTGTTTCCAATAAACCTTTGAATTAAGGGCCAGTTCCAAGTTTTACCTTCAGCACGTCCTCCTTCAGTCCCATTACCCCTGCTGGGCTAAAGAACAAAGTGTCCGAGGAGGAGACCTCCCACTGCATTAAGAGCCCCACTGCAAGGAATGAGAGCAGTCTGAAATGCAATGCTCTGTAAGGAGTAGAAAGGGACACCAGCAGCAACAAGAGTTCTTGTTCTTTCCTTATGCAGAGGGCTCATTGGCCTGTATGTACTTCTTCTGACACCTGGGACACGGTGCTCAGGTACTGCCAGCTGAGGGCGGCCAAAAGCATCGCACAGGACAAGTAGATGGGGGAGAAGTTGTTGCGGGTTACAAGGGAGCCGTCGGGCAAGCTCAGGTTCCGAATGGAAGCAATAATATGTTGCGTCCTGCCTGATGAGGGGTCTGTGATGGGAATTTTCTGGTAGATCTGCGGATAGATGGGGGAAAAAAATATATCACATATGCATTTATAGCAGCAGTTTTATTAACTCAGCAACTTGAAAAGTACAGACAGGGGCTTCCAATATTTCTATGGATATACCATATAGGAGTCTGATGTGCATCATATAGGAGTATAGAAGGACTCTGGTGAAGTTATTACCCATCACTATTAGGAAACCATTTCTAAAAATGTATGTGAGCATGACAGATGAATAGCAGCATTTCAGTTGTATGAGGGCGGCTTTTAAAAATCGGTCAAAGAAGGTGGCAGATGGATTCTTAAGAGATTTTGTGAAACAACCAATTTAGGATTGTAAACCCGTTCTTTGTACCCTTCTAATCCAATATAAAAATAATATACATGTATAAACCCTGGATAACATCAACCATTACTGTGCTGAATGAGGATGGTCTTATCAGAGAAGGGGTTGAAGCTAAAACATTTCCATACCTCTTCAACATACTGGTACATGATGGCTCTCACAGCTTGTATGTTTGTGGCATCCATCATTAGAGTCACTGCCTGCCCTTTGCGGATCTTCACCACTCCTTTAAACACCTGCTGATTGTTGTAGCAGGCGGCCAGAGTAGCGATGGCCATCACCTGAAGAGACCATGAGGGAATAACACTTTATAAGTCTCTGCCAATCGAGGCAAGATCACGCCTCATCCCTGCCACAAATATTACCATTACAGCAACCTGGAACTTGAAGCAAGATTTATTAACATACCTCAACTCTTAGGAGTAACCCGTTGTCCTGTAGTGCATAATTCTACGGTCTCTCAACCCATAATAGGTGTCATTCTTGGTCAAGTTAACAAATATTTGACAGTAGCAGTAACATTTACTTGTTTACATGCATTTTTGGTGTTCGACTCTCTTTCCCCCCCCCCCCTATGATTGACACACACACACCACACACACCACACACACCACACACACCACACACACCACACACACCACACACGTTATTGAACATTCCTTCTTCCAGTACACCTCACCTAGTACTTATGGCTAATATACCCATTTCTGAATGAGATCGGAGCTGCTGTATCATTGTAATGAGTAATTCTGATGTTTGGAAACAAAAGGACAGCAGCCTTGCTTCTTTTAATTTCCTGGAGGACAATGCATCAAAGCACCATCACGTTTAGGATATTGTTCCAGTTTTTACTGTTTCAGTGTATAATGGCATTTTTGTGTAGACGGCTCATGGGCAATACGGTGAGGAATTGCAGGATTTGTTACATGGGCTACGATCCCTGCAGGTATGATTCCCCCCCCCCCCCCCAAGAGTTCTTTATCTATTGCATCACAGGTCAATAAAGATTTTAAAGATCACCTGCACAATATATGGCCTAATACAGCGGTAGCCAACTCCAGTCCTCAAGTGGAACCAACACATCAAGTTTTCAGGAAGTTCCTTATTCAGCACAGGTGGCTCAGTCTTTGAATGAGCCACCTGCACTGAAGCAGGGATATTCTGAAAACCTGATCTGTTGGTAGCTGTGGCTACCCCTTGTCCAACGTTTGCACTAATACAGTAGTGTGACAGAACATGAACTTATAGATACAACTGGTGCACTGCCCGGGTTGTCACCCCTCCAGGTTTGACCCAGAGACTACGGGTTTCGGCCATGTATCTCCGAGCTACGGGTTTACTTGTTAAAACTCCGGGAGGCGGCACGCCCCCCTGGAGGGACCGTCAACATTGCGCCACGTTGCCATGACAACTGGATGTCACGCCTTGGCAACCTGACACCATTTGACGGGACCTTGCAGGAGGAGATGCCGCCGCCAAAGTAAATATATAAATAAAATAAACTTTAAAAAAAAAAAATGACATTTAATTGCAAAACGTCTTCGGGTTAGCCTTTAATAGAAGGTGGCAAACCTGTACTACAGACAAAAAAGGAAGTACATAGTATTTATTTAGTAAATTGTGGGGGTTTTCCTACCCTTTATTTTGAAATTCTCCACTAATTTTAGATTTTGGAAATAAAAGATCTGAGGATAGGGAAATGTCGCTCTCACCTGTGGGATTGCGCAGAAGTTGAAGACGCTTTGATTCTTTAGCCGGGACAGGTACGTGAGGACGTCGGGGACATGTTGCAGAGCATTGGTAATTAGTTCATTCATACACTGCATGGCCGGCACTATGTTCTCTGGCTTGGCCAAGTCCGACAGCTTCTTTCCATACTTGCTCCAAACCTGAGGTACAGGAAAAGGGGAGGAAAAAAAAAAGTGTTGGTTGTTGCAGCCTGCAATTTATTTATAAAAAGGTTTTTCCCTGAAATCTCGTGTTTAAGTATGCCCTGGGCACAGAGTTATGTTGACAATACATGGTTACGTTAAATGGAATATGTCAATAAACCCTTCGGCTAAGGACTTGAACATTACATTTATATATTGCTATACTGTTTTCTCAGGTACATATACCGGTTTAAAGCATTTTAGTTCAAGAGTTTTACGGTGCAAGTCTGTATGCTGCACTGCAACTCTTTCTTAAGGAGCCTATCAATACCGCAACGCGGATTACTTAAAGGGGCGGTGCAGACTGTTATTTATTTGGTTTAAAAACTAATGTATTTGATCAAACATATCAATGTAAATGGCTTCCTTAGAAAGATTTAATCACACTTAATAATAATACACTCAATTAATATTGTTACCTCTGCTTATACGTGTCCAATTTGTTTGTAACTTTTTTTTTTAAATGTTGGCAACCACCTATATAATGGACTTATTAATCATGCCTCTGCCATTAGTTCGCTTTCCACAAGATGTTGATAGTCTATACAGTGTTAGCTATAAGATAACCATAGTCACTAATGAAAACAGCAAGTCATGTATATGCAGGTATTTTTTATGACACTTCGTTCTGCACCTGGCCCTAAATTTGAAAAGCTATTAAAAACAGCCCTCTAACTATAAATCAACTCTATCAATCAGTGATAGAGGTGTTACACTAAGTGCTTTTATTTTATTACAACATATTTAGTTACAACATATAATGCTAAATGGGATGATGGGCTATAAACAGTGAATTTTGTGTTAAAAGTCCTATTTAGCAAGTCCAAAACAGAGAGTATTTTCCATGATATTGTGCTCCGTACTCACCTCTCGGGGCCAGAACTCTCGGCCGTCCAGTTGATCCTCCAGGTAATCGCGGATAATGTTTGTTTTCTGCAGAAAGAGGCCCATGGAATTTGAGAGCCGGGTGTCTTGGCCAACAATGGGGTCTTCCAGCTCGGAGGCGGAAAACAGACGGGACAAGCCAATGCCCACCAGCCCAGCAACATAGTGACAGTACTGAAGATTTAAAAACAGCAACAACTGTGAGCTTGCATGTCTACGTCAGTGCTTTCAGAGAGCAGAGATTTAGGAGACAGATTGGGATTTTGGGGAGACCGACCCGTCATGCTGCATCATTTCCTCCCCTACATTTTTCAAGAACTTGTACCATCTATAGTGGGCTTCACTACGTTTGTACCTATGGAGCTGTTGGGCTATGAGCACTATACTGTATGTAGGCATTTATTGTGGAGGTGCACTTGTGGAGAGGTATTTGTTTTAGGGCAATTGTTTTTATTATTTATGTGATGTAATAAAATGTTTGTATTTTTTGGTATACCCAAGTGCTTCTCTTTTTGTTAAATACATGAATTAAATAGAAATAGTCACGTTAGTCCAATAGTGCAGAGTAACTGAGTATTTCAGTATTAGGTGATAACTTTTTTTTATTATTAGTACGGAAAAAAAAAAGTTATCACCTAATTCTGGTTAATTACACAAATATGTATATACGAGAAACACATACATATGCAGCAAGCAATACAGTTGAATCATGTATTATATGTTTAAAGCTAATCTTACCTTGTCCCATTCCAACAAGGATTCCACCTTCTTTTCTAAAAACTCTGCCATTCCCACACCCATCTTGTGGCATATATCTGCAATAACATCTTGGTAAATTATTGCCAGGTTTCTAAACTCCAGAGAGATCTGAAACCAGATACACAAAAAAACACTTCATAATACCTGCAAAAAAGGAAAAGGCAGCATCGCGTGCAATAAGAGATAAAAACATTACATTTGGATTTGTTCTTCCCCCCCACCGGCTTCACTGAAGCAAATAAATAACAATATCTTTAGGCATTAAATGACAGTGAGGAGATTCTCACAGCCCTTTTGTGTAAATATTTTCCAATACAGATTCATTTCTACATACAGGTGCAACACATGGGGTATATGGAGTCTGCAGGGGTGCAACATCATTTTTCTTTACATCCCGGGCAACGCCGGGTATAATCGGCTAGTAAGAGATAAAAAACATTAAATATGGATTTGTTTTTCTGGAGCTACAGTGAGCTGGCATCAAACTTGTGTGTCAGATATGTAAATCAGCCTGGCATATTCTAGCGATGGTGAGTGGCGACAGGCAAACCAGAAGATTTTGTAATAAAAATGTAAACAGAGGCAGACCCAAGAGGAGCAGGTTTACACGAGTCCAATATACACTGGGCATATAGAAAAGGGCTGCACTAAAATGTCATACTTTTTTTCCCCCTTAAACTTAATTTGGTAATTTTGACAAAAAAGTTTGTAAAAGTCACCAAGTTATTATTTTTTTTTTTTTTACAGTGGTACTTAACCGTATTAGTCACGTCAATAATTTACTTATTTTTCATTTGAAGTAAACATCTCCAGATGTTCAGCTATCGTACCATTTATACTTTGGCGCTTCAACACAGATTTAGGTCTTAGATACAATCCCCTCTACATCATCCCATAGCATTTCCCTCACGACTGCTGTCATTTCCAAATGACAAACGGCGAGTGTGCGACGCACCACCAGATGAATGAGGAGAGAGCGCGACTTCCGTAAAAAATAAAAATATTTATTTGGTCACAATAAAACAGAGATACAGCCGCCACCTTTACCTTGATCAAGCGCTTGGCGTGAAACATGTAGGTGGCGGCTGTATCTCAGTTTTATAGTGACCAAATAAATATTTTTTATGGAAGTCGCCCTCTCTCATTCACCTGGCGGTGCGTCGCACACTCTCGCTGTGTCATTTGTCCCAGTATCCTGGCAGATTCCCTCAGATGGTTGAAACCATTAAACAGTCCTAGATCTCCATACTGCACGATGTGAGTTTTTTTTTTGCCTATTCAAGTATTGTCTATCGAGTCGGGCCAAGTTGATAAGCCATAGGGTTTTACATGAAATTTTGGACGCCATTTTTTCCTGGTTGCTGTATATTCTTAGAGAAAGAACCAGGTAAGCGTTATCGTCATCAATAACTAGCCCTACATTTGTATGTTTTATATGGACATCTAAAAGGGAAAATCTCCTGCAAAGGAAGAAAAGATCTTTCTTATATCGGTTTGTTATTGCACTCTTTGAGCCCCAGATTCCTTTTTGGACTCTCTCACACGGTCATTTCCAAATGATGGTCACCAAACTCAGGGACGGAAAATCGCAATTGATGTGTGGTTCTGAAGGACCACGGATGCTGCAGAAACGTTTCGCAAGCAGAGCTGTCAGTCACCCATTTCTTCCCGAAGTCGTGCCCCATAATGCCTTGCATAGCGCTATATTGCCTTTCAAGGCAATGATGTGCAACTTTGTGAAGCAAAGCAGTGATTGACATCTGTTCCCCTAAAGCGGTCCTGCAGCGGCCGTGGTCTTACCTCCCCCACGGTGGACTGGTGCAGGCACATTTTATTTTGGAATCCCGACTATACTAGAAAATAAACAAACAGACCATTTTTAAAAGCTGACGGTGTCAAGATTTCCTCCAGTGTTGACATGCGGTTGATGTCCACGATAAGGCATGTGCTTTTCTAATATATCTTAAAGAAGTAGAGGTTTCATCCAGTTAGGACTTGCAGGACTGGGAAAGTTACCAACTTACAGACTGCAGGCATGTAATGTGAACGCTCATATTTTGTATAGGTTACGGTGGAAATTCCATGGGTCGGGTGCCTGCAACTACATACTCAAGCAAATAAAGGTGCCCTCGCAACAGACATGAACAACAAGTCGAAAGATAAAAAGCAATTGTAAAAATAAAGAAACTGAAGGTAATATTTTTCTGGCAGAATGCCACTTTCCAGTGCTAGGTAGAGATGAGCTCCAATCAGGTGAATTGAACTAAAATGTTCTCCAGTGTAGTAGGAGCGGGGGGCTTCACAGCGTAATGAAGGACCTTATAAATGATAAAACGGCTTACCGTTGGGAAGTCCTCAAGCACCTGCCTGTCCTTCTCCTTGCTCTCTGTGAATTTCCACTCCGCCTCGTACAGGTACGTGTGGAAGTTATGCAGCATGGGGACCTTTGCTTCCAAGTTGATGGTCATGTCGTCCTCCACCGTGTCTAGAGCACGCAGGACCAGGTAGAAGATACACACTGCATGCCTGGGGCAAGAAAAAGGGGCCACGTTATTAACATGGGCAGGGCGTTATTTTCTTTTACTAGACCTGAAAAGTAACAATATGAAAGGAAAATGTGATTCTAGAGGGGAGAGGGGAAGGGGAGAGGGGAAAAGGGATGTTAATACTTTAAATATCATTTTCAAAGAAGTATATGTTTTTATGATGCTCTGCATAAGTGTGTCTATAAAAAGACAATTGTGACGTAAAGAAGCGGCTTGAATTTTATAACATGTATGTAGTGTAAACCCCACAGCAGACCAAGCCCACCTCTTTTTCGCAACTGATGTAAGCGCGCAGACCCGATTTGATCCTCGGCTTCCTTTTAGATCTTTAGGTTAGGCATCCTACCCAGTTTTAAATTCCGTTACTGTATTATCCCCCAAATAAAAATGTGTTTTAGGTTGAATGGGCAAGTTTCTCTTCTCTAGAACGAAGGAACTGAATGATTTGTGAAAATTTATTCCGGGTTTGCATGTCACATATGCAATTTAAACTATCCCAGTGGGTTTGAAATCTCATGGCCATACCAGGTTTTAATATGATGCTTTCACCATGTTATACTCTGGTTTAGTCTGTAAGAAAGGCTGGGTAAAATATTAAGAATATTTTGTGTGAAAAAAAAAAACGACAACAAAAAAAATTAAAAAAAACTAGGAAATCAAATTCTTCTTCTTTTTTCTCCTTAGAAATGATGGTTGCTTAAACCATAATTTAGGATTTTTACGAGGAAAGAATAAAAATAATTTAAGCCACAAAAGCAGAAACATGGAAGTAGATAATCTTGGACTTGTTACAAAGTGCGGGGGATGGGGGGGGGGGGGGGGGGGAGTATACAAATACTGTGGAAAGCAGTGTTAAGTGGTCAAACAAAATGCTTCTAGTCTTTGTGTGTTCTCGTATTTATTTTAAATCAAGACCCATTGCTGCATTAGTGTACAAATGTAAACATTTCAATGTAATTGGCTTTTAAGAGAAATAAATCACCAATGAGTTTAACGATTGAACAAGTTCTCCACAGCATTCAAGTAAACATTACTTTAAAATACTTCTAATATTTTAGGGTAGTCAACATCCAGCTACATTTAAAACTATTAAATACTCCACGGTCATTAATTTCCTTTGCTCCTAGGTGGGACTGCCTCTTTAAAAAACCCTTCACTATTATGTTGACAGCAAATCATAACTGAAACACAGGCAGGGCAGCTGGCGTTCTTGTAATGCTTCGAAGAGATTGGTGTCAGGTGTCTCAGTATTGGAGGTAGTCTGTTTCCAGGCCCTTCATATATTGCTTGTGTATTTATGAGAAATGAAATCTGTTGTATAGTGTTGCGCGCACGCATACACACACAGTGAAGTACGTATCAAAATAGTTTATGGTCAATAAAAAGCAGATGTACACTTACAGAGGGAATATAACAGAGAGCTTATCGTTTAACTGTGGATGGCATCTGCCTCCAACTTCTATAGACCGCCTCGAAGTGGATACCGCCATGAAATGCGTAGGAGTGATGTTGTGCTTGTTCTCGTCGTGAGAAGTGCGGGAACTCTGTACAAAGCCGTCACTTCTGCGACAACAGCTGCCGGGTGCTCTGCAGGCGCTGAGGCTACATGAACACAGGACGCGAGCGACAGAGGCAGTCTGGAGAACTTGGAGATGGACGCCATGCAAAGTTCACGATAAGCGTTCAGTTGTATTCCCTCGGTAAGGGTACATCTGTTTTTTTTTTTTTTATTGACCATAAAACTATTTTGTTACGTACCTCACCATGGCAGTTTGCGCTTCTGTTTTGTTGCCAACATCCAAGGCTGTGGAGATCCTTTTTTTGAAGCTGCATCTTTCTGGAAGTTTTTTATTTTATGGTTTTGTTTAATTTTTCAGGAGGGGGGGAGGGGGGAGAAAGGTTAGTAGATTATTAGATGCACTATATTATGCGAAACACCTTATTGTTTAGAGCTTGGTTTATTCACATTATATTGCATATTCTAGTTACTACTAGACTTATAATTACTTCAATATTGACAATCATTTTATATAGCCTAGTTTAACGCACCAATAGGGCGCATGACACACACACACACACACACACACACACACGTCTGTGGTAATGGCCAGTTGATGCGTTCTGAAAATGAACTCCATCCACATACCTCTTAGAAAAATAAATAACACTATGCAGTCTTGTGGGCATCAGAAAGAACCCCCGTCGTGCTCAAAGGGGACGTCGGTGTTACCAGTCACTCTGAACCTTTTCCCCTACTCCGACTTGGAGTACAGGAAACTTCTTTGTTGCCTTGCCCTTTGCCTGGCATTGTGTTGCAAGCCAATGTGGTAGCACCAAAGCAGCAAAATGTCACAGTAAACCTAGGACCGTCTGGCTCTTTAAACGTACAGAAGCACACATTTCTAAAATCTTTACTGCACAGTTTATAAAGATGGTTTAAATAACCAAATTATATTTACTTTCAATTAATGTATGCCACATTTTTAGAGCAGCCCCTCAATTTATCTGTCATAGTACATAGTTACATAAATGAGAAAAAAGACATTTGTCCATCAAGTTCAACCTAGTCTAAATTTAGACGGCAAATACTTATCCTATATTTGTATTTACAGTATTGTGATCCAGAGGAATGAAGAAAAAAAAAAAAAAAAAAGTGAAACAGCATCCAATTATCTATATAATTGAAAATGTATGTCTGCTGTTCTTATGGGCAATCTGATTGGTTCATCGGTCTGTCACTCAGCCCCTGGCCAATCAGATTGCTCCGTGGCCCGGCCCCGCACGCCTCTCATTGGCCTGTGTGGTTCTCACCTACCCTCACCCCTGCACACTACTCACACCGTCCAGCCCTCCGGTCCCACGTCAACCACTCTCCCCCCCCCAGCTCACCCGCCGGCTCCCCCTCATCAATGACCCCCCCTCACCCGCAGATCACTCGCCGGCTGCCCCTCATCGCGCGTTTCGTTACCCCTGGCCGCTACCTTCCCCCTCGCGGCGCCCTTAACCCTGCTTGCCCGCGCGCTGTGGGACAAGGGAGCGGGGGGGGGCACGGCAGTGGCGGTCGCGGCTGACTGTCCCCTGGGGCAGCTAGTGGGGGGGATACACATACTTTACACAGGTAAAGCAAAGGTTAATGCTGCCTCAGATTGTGTGTCTCCGATTGGCTGCCTCTGATTGTGTCCGTTTACCTGCCTTTGATTACCTGTCTCCGATTGGCTGCCTGCCCCCTGGAACCGCACACACTGACTGACAGCCGCCAGACTACATCCCCCAGCTCCCCCTGCGGCGGGTGACGCGATGCTCCCGTGACACGTCCCACCTGGTTGCTCCTCCCGTGGTAAAGATGGCGGATAAGGATGGGGAAGGGATTCACTCCAGTCAACGGAAGAAGGGCGGTCGGGGGCGGTGGGGGCCAGGGATTCGGCCCGGCAGGCCGGGGCAGTGCCTGCGGGTAGTCCGATTCGTTAAGTCCGGGTACGCGTTTAACGTGCGGGGCCAGGTGAGGGCGGCCAGCTGCGGAGCATTAACGGGGAGCTGTACGCACCGTTGCAGCATGTGAGCGCCGTGCTGCCCAGTGGAGCTGTCGACCGGGCTGGGATCCGCAAGGAGACCGCATCCTGGAGGTGTAACTACCGCGGTATCCCCAGATCCCCCACACCAGTACCAACAGCACCCCCACATCAGCACCCCGCTATCCCCAGGACCCCCACATCAGCACCCTGATATCCCCGGTATCCCCAGTTCCCCGGTATCCCCTGCCCCCCAGCACACCGGCATTCTCGCCCCCCCCCGACCCCCCATCAGCACCTTCACCACTCCCCCACCCCCCTCGGCAACCCCACATCAGCACCAAACCCTCCCAAATCAGCACCTCTATACAATCACCCTCAGCACCACCGCACACCGTCCTGTGCCACGTGGACCACCCCCCTTCCCACCCAAATGCCACCCCCACCCCACAAACATCCCGGGCAACGCCGGGTCTGCCAGCTAGTGTCTCATAAGTGGACAAATAAATGCCTTCCCAACTCCAATAATGACAATCAGATTACTCCCTGGATCAACATCCTTCCCATCTTTACATATGTTGTATATCCCTGTAAACCTTTCTTTTCTAAAAAGTACAACTTTTTTTTGAAGATATCTATTGTATCTGTCATCAGTCTCCATGGGTAAAGAATTCCACATTTTAACTGCCCTTACTGTAAAGATCTTTCCTTTGTTGCTGGTGAAATCTCCTTTCCTCCAACCTTAAGGGTTGACCCAGAGTCCTTTGTACTGCCTTAGGGATGAATAGTTATT
The DNA here is from genome assembly GCF_040206685.1 of Ascaphus truei. NCBI lineage: Eukaryota > Metazoa > Chordata > Amphibia > Anura > Ascaphidae > Ascaphus > Ascaphus truei. The sequence goes on from NC_134486.1 coordinate 396,331,698, forward strand.
TTGAAAGCTCCCTGTATTGACCCTGAATATATTTGTATATAGTTATAGCTCCCCTTTGATGTCTCTTTTCTAATGTAAGCATATCTAATTTAGCTAGCCTCTCCTCAAACAGTCAGATCATCCACCCCCTCTTAATTTTGTGGCTCGTCTCTGCACTTTTTTTTTAAAATTCCATAATGTCTTTTCTATGAAGTGGTGCCCAAAACTGAACTCCATATTCAAGGTGTGGTCTTACTAATGCTTTAGAGCAGGCCTGCACAACATACGGCCCGCGGGCCGCATGCCTCTCTGTGCGGCCCGCGGTGACTCCGGCCGGCGCTAGTTAATTAAATAAATTAAAAAAAAAAAATGAAGTTTAAAAAAATGGCGGCGATTCATGCCCCCCCCCCCCCCTCCTACGCCCCCTTCTCCTCCACCACCCCTCCCCGCCCCCGGGTTTTGCGGTGCGCGGGGGCAGCAGCAGCATGAGGCAGCCGTGAGTAAGTTTTTTTTCAATAGCAGGATGCTGGGGGCGGGGCTTAGTACCGGGGAGAGAGGATGTGCTGATCTAAAAGGTGTGTGTATAAAACGGGCTGGTGGGGGGTGGGTGTGAAAAACGGGCTGGTGGGGGGTGGGTGTGAAAAACGGGCTGGTGGGGGGTGGGTGTGAAAAACGGGCTGGTGCAGAGGTAGGGGGGTAGGCTGCTGACATGTGAGGGGGGGTAGGCTGCTGACATGTGAGGGGGGGTGGGCTGCTGACATGTGAGGGGGGGTGGGCTGCTGACATGTGAGGGGGGTGGGCTGCTGACATGTGAGGGGGGTGGGCTGCTGACATGTGAGGGGGGTGGGCTGCTGACATGTGAGGGGGGGTGGGCTGCTGACATGTGAGGTGCAGGGGGGGGAAGTGATGTGAGGTGCAGGGGGAGGGTATGATGTGAGTTGCAGGGGGGGGAGAGTGTCATATTGAGGGGAGGGGGAAAGAGTGTCATATTGGGAGGAGGGGGAGAGCGTCATATTGAGGGAAGGGGGAGAGTGTCATATTGAGGAGAGGGGGAGAGTGTGTCATATTGAGGGGAGGGGGAGAGTGTGTCATATTGAGGGGAGGGGGAGAGTGTGTCATATTGAGGGGAGGGGGAGAGTGTATCATATTGAGGGGGAGAGTGTCATATTGAGGGGGAGAGTGTGTCATATTGAGGGGAGGGGGAGAGTGTGTCATATTGAGGGGATGGGGAGAGAGTCATATTGAGAGGAGAGGGAGAGTAATTTAGGGGAGGGGGAGAGTGTTATATTGAGGGAAGAGAGACATGGGGGGATGCTGACTTGTGGGGGGGGATGCTGACATGGGATGCTGACTTGGGGGGCTGCTGACATGGAATGGGCTGGGGGGATGTGGAGGGGGTATTGTGTGTTTGATGTGGAGGGGGGTATTGTGTGGGTGAGGGGGAGAGATGGGGGTATGAGAGATAGATGGGGAGTATCGTAAAGGTTGATAGTGAGGGGTTCTGGGGGAGATATGAGGAGGATGATGATGATGATGATGATGATGATGAAACCCGTGCGGCCCAATTTTTTTTTCCTTGGAGCAGTTCGGCCTTTCTCACTTTACGAGTTGGGCAGGCCTGCTTTAGAGTGTGGAATAATTATGCTTACTTCCCATCCATCTATTCTACGCTTAATGCAAGATAACATCTTGTGTGCCTTTACAGCTACTGCATGACATTGGGCACTATAGCTGAACCTGCTGTCAAAAACCACTCACAATGCTTCTCCCTCAAGGATTGACCTTATTTTGCCCCATTTAATTTCTAAGTCACCCGTTAATTCTTGTTTCCCAAATGCATCACCTTTCATTTATCTGTATTATACCTTATCTGCCATTTAACTGCGAAGTTTCCAGTATAAGTCCTTCTGGAGAGAAATTACATCCTGCTCTGATTTTACCACCTTACACAGTGTAGTATCATCAACAAAGATGGAGACTTTGCTCTCTATGCCAACCTCAAGGTCATTAATAAACAAGTTAAAAAGCAGGGGTCCCAGTACCGATCCCTGAGGTACTCCACTTACACCTTTAGTCCAACCTGAAAAAGTTCCATTTATGACAACCCTGTTATCCTTCAACCAGATGCAAATATTTTTAGAGCCCAATTTGCTTTATTTTGCACACTAACCTCTTGTATGGAACCTTATCAAAAGCCTTTGCAAACTAAGTAGACCACATCAACTGCATTACCCTGGTCTAAATTCCTACTTACCTCCTCAAAGAAACTAATGAGGTTAGTTTGGCACAACCTATCCTTCATAAATCCATGCTGACTATTACTAAAAAAATTGTTTTCTATTAGGTATTCCTGAATATTATCCAGTACTAAACCCTGAAGTACCTTCATCACTACAGCGCATGTCCTAAAAAGGTGTCAACTTTGCTTTAGCTTCTGCTAAATGAATCCCGCCTCTCCCTGTCTAGAACATACTTCAGTCACCTGGAGGTTTTTTTTTTTTTTTTGGTTTTACAGCCTGAAACCATTGGCAGTGAAACAACTAATCAAAAGATGGGATAAAAAAGGAGATATTTGCTAAACTGGAAATACCTGGTCTCTGAGATACACCCTATTTCAGACAAGAGAAAAAGTATATTGGCAATTTGTTTGCCTTTTTTTGTGAGCTAAAAGGGACTGCTCTTTTTAAATGACTCTCTGGATTCTGGGTAATGACCGGTCAATGATCACTGTATGGTGGAGGGTTTTTGTCACTTTTTGTGTCCCAGGTTTATTAAGCCGAATTTGTCTAAAACATACTTTTAAAACAGTGTTTATATACCAGAATACAGGTTAATTCAACATTTAAATCCTATAAGAGCAAGACCCCAGTGTCATGAAAGAGTTCCCCAGAAATAAAGGGGTTGATGAAATACATTTTTTTTAAAGGATTTATGCTTCTAATATCTACATTGAATGAAGAACGGTTTGTAGTATTGAAAGTCTCATGATCACCATGTATAAAGGACATCGATAGAAGTCCCAAGGCAAGCATATAAACTCCAAGGTCAATATCACTGCTTGTTATCGATATCTAACCACCATATTTTATTAACGTCTGACTGACCTCTATTGTTTGACTATTACCAGGTAATTAAGCGTATATGAACTGGGTATATATTAACAACTGATAAATGAAATGCTGGAAATTGCTTGTTTCTCTGTCCGCTAAATCTAGAACATTAAAAGGAGTCTGAGCTTGGAGTCTCGTGTGAAAATAAAAAGAGCAGTTCTGGAAGTGGTAGAATCAATAGAGGTGTTTAAGGGAGTGACCCTCCTGAAGTCAACAAAACCCATAGATTATGAAAAAGGTAGTGTTCAAAGACCTACCACGAGAGGCAAACGTCAGGATAGAATGTCACTTTAAAATAGTATCAAATCATCTCAGTCACCTCTAACTCTACTTTCATATATATGAAAAAAACATTTACAAAACATAAGCGAACACATCCATTACGTAAACATGAAATACCGTTCTTATTGATACAGCATGAACTCCTAATGATGTCCCTAATTCATCTTTCTTGGAATGTAATTTGTACATGAATGCTCGTTATGGTAGCAAAGCAATTAAAAATTAAATGTAGACATGTTTTAGCTGTGAGGGTTCAGGAGATGCTTTACAATAGTTATTTTTATATTATATGCACAAATACGTTACTGGTAGGAGCAAAGCCTTTGAAGTGGATGAGCTCTGTTTCCCCATATCTCTTTGTGCTTTAGGCTTTGTTCCCGCTGCGTCCGGCGGTGCGCGCGGCCGCGGGCCACCAGACCCTTTCCTCCAGTCTGGAGGTCCCCGCTGGCTCCTTCCGGCGTGGCTGACTGCGTGCTGTGACGCGTCAGCCAGTCGGAGCTACAAGGAGCTTGTGGTTTCGGCGAGTGTCTCGTGACACGCAAGGGAACCAATCATGGATTGGATCCCAGCAGCCAATTTGATTCCCCCCCTCCGATTTCTCCCTTCTGCTCCTCCAATCCCCGTTACGATTCCCCCCCCCCCCCGTGTGTATTTGTCTGTGTGTGTACGAGTGCCTGTGTGTCCTTCCCTCTGCTGTTCACCCATGGGACTCCTGGCTTCAGAATGCGAGGGGCTCTGGGAGTGAGAGAGGGACCGACAGGGAGGGGGGGGGAAGGAGGGGTACGACAGCACGAGAGCCCTCCATTCAAACCACGCCCTCGCTCCCTGCAGACCGGTAGCGGTCAATTGCCTCTCAGCGCGCTGCCTGCATTCAGTGCGGGCGCGCTGACTGAGGGAGCGGGGCCTTAGTCTGTGGCCTAGGACATAGTACATTCAGCGTCGCTGAGCCGCACTGAACAGATGCACACAGCCCCTGCATCTTTAATCAGTGCGGCTATAGTTTCTCCCTCCGCATGCGCGCTGATGCGTGCGGAGGCTGAGAAACTTGGGACACCCAAGTTTGAAATTTGAGGCTCGGGGAAGCGGGGTCACATGACCGCTCCCGTCCAACGAGAGCGGGGGACTAGCCCCGCCTCCTGGCACGCCTCCGCTCCCGCCCCCTGAGCGCGCTTACTGCCTCGCCTGCAAGGACAGGAAAAGCATCATTTTCAGCAGGCGAGGCAGAGCAGAAGCGCGCCTCAGCGAGCTTCAAGGCCACTATGTCCCAGGCCTAAGGCACCAAAATTGGATTGTGCCTGCAATTATACACAAAAACACCCGTGGTGTCGCAAAAACAAGTTTGATACCTACGTGAAGACTGGCTATACCAAATGCGACTGTCTACCCGCTTGCTACAGCAAAGCGGGAGACAGTTGAAGCGTTTTTAAAATTAGTTTTTGGGTTGTGACTATCGCAGCACGTGACCGTCCAATAAAAAAACAGATTTCAGGCAATAGTCGCGTGCGCAGAACAATGTGCTTGTGCACATGTCGCTCTGCAACGTCACAGATGCGCTCGCGCGCCCTGCAGTTCGGCTGTATAAAATCACAGCCTTATATGTACACAGTGCTGCATATAGTGTGAACACTACACAAGAAAAAATATATTGTTATTGTCCATAAACAAAAACACCCTTCCACTTTTAGCACTTCATACAGGATACATAGTAAATCTGATGCATAGTAAATCTGTAGTTGGAAAGCAATTGAAAGGGTTCTGCACTACAGTGCAATGCAGATATCTGGCAGCAAGGGGTTAAAGAAAGTGTCTCGCTCCCCAGTAACACACTGAATGTCAGTCACTCACCGTAACTCCCCGTCCAGAGCCTGGATCACAGCTGCAAAGCTCCTGCTGGTCTCGTTCAGGTACTTGTAACAGGTCTGCAGGCTCTCACTCATGGAGTCCTGTCGGGGCAGACAAACAGGGTGAAATCTACATACTGCCAGGTTCTGGGCAGCAAAACATGTCTGCACAGTGCGGCCTTCTTTCAGCCCCCTTTCCTGGAGCCTACTGACTGTCAGCAGTGACCGCTGACCGCTTGGTTTCTGAGCTGGGCCAAGTGACAGAGTCCTCTTGAACAGAGAGACTGCCGTCTTGCAGTTGACGCTGGCCATGAGCCAAAACTTGGACAAATGTTTCTCCAGAGCTGGAGGCCTTCAGCGATCATGCACAGTGCCCGGGGCACACTCTCGGAGCAGGTGTGGGAGGACAGGGCGAGTGCCCATAGACACTGGCGTAGCTGTAAACTGCATGAGAGGGCCTCTGCACACACACAGTATAAGCAGCACAGAGCACACACCCACTCTGCACTCTCCTCCCACCAGCAATGTTTACATGTCCTAGTAGCTCAATGGGCAGGGCTAAACATGCCAGAGGCATTAACTGTGTGCGCCCTGTCCTCTACTCATATAGCAACAGCTTGGAAAGCAGCCCCCTCCAGAAGGAAATGGGGGATTCATCTGAAATGCTCATGGTAACCCCTTCCCTGCCAAACAGAAGTGGAAAGCAGCAGATTGCATCCTTGCTTGCTTGGCAACAATTGTGGGTTATGCTGTGACTATCATTCCATGTGTAACTTGCCAATTAATTATTTTACGTAATCTTTGTGTTGAACCCGTAGTGTAATATGCGAAAACAACAACGCAAAACAAGGACAATGCATTTATAGTACAGTTTGAGATGACTTTGTCATGTAAATAATGGCGCAGAAAAAAAGCGTGGTGCTTGATGCATTATAATATAAAAATTCTCTTAGCCAATTGTCAGGTACTTGACAGCTTTGTCTCCCACCAGCCTCTTGTATAACCCCAGTTTGAGGGGCTGAAGCCTAGCAGCACTTTTCTTCCTTATTAACCCATGAGCTGTTAAAAGCCCCCTGGCAGAAAAGGGCTGAACATCTGTACATGTATTACCTTTACTCTTTTCTTAATGTTGCACCACACCTTATTCATCCCCTTTCCACAGTACCTACCTATGACCTGTTTCACCCTCTCTGCACTCATCTCCATCCCCCATTCACTCGCACCGTTTTGCTTTCCACAGACTCATTTTCCGTCTCTCTGCCCTGGCAGCCTCTCTGCCCTGGCAGCCTCTCGCTCTTGACACTTTCCCTGCTCTTACAATGAAACACAGGACAGCGCGGTTTTATCTGACGCACGATGTGAAGCCGGCACATGCGGTGTGATCACCTTGCACACCACCTGAGATCTTCCCCCATCCGAGTATTAGTTACACTCACAGGCATGGACACGCTCACCGGGAAAGGGCCCGGATTCATTGATGGGATCCTCAATCCACTGGCTACAAATACTGTACCACCAAAAAGGTCCATACCAACCCCTCCTCCCCCAACAAGTGTAACACTATAAAACGGCAGCTCGGCACCCTCTAGGACACGGCTGCGCGCAGGCACTTACACGGTTCAGTGCGGGCATCACCGTCCTGCAGCCGCCCATCTTGAACTTAAGCAGCTTGTAAATCTCCTCCGGATGCCCGAGGGACTTGAGGATGTCCATGTTCGGCTGCGGGAGGCGGATATACTGCTGCCACACAAACCCCCGGTTATACCGCTCAGCGCGTCCTTCTCGCGCACCGGTGTACCCACGGCAAGCCACGCCCACCCCAGCGCGGCCGACCAATCACCGCCCGAGGGGGCAGCCCCGGCTTGTGCCGACCAACCGCCAGGCTGGTTCCCAGATGGACTGACGCCTCCCATTGGACGGAAGTCTCTCGGACCAGCCGGTGCCAACCAATGAGAGGGTTCCGCTGCTGGGGTGACGTCTCGCGCTCGGCGGCGGTTGGTGGGACGCGGGAACAGGGGAGTGACGTCACGACCTCAGTCACGCAGCTTTAATATTAATATTGTTCTACAGCATTGTATTGTAGATCTGTATTTATATAGCGTTATTAATGTACATAGCGCTGCACAGCAGTAATACACGTGACAATCATCAATAAATAATACCAATAGCAGGTCATGGGAATAAGTGCTTCAGACTTAAAAGTAACATTAAGGAAGAGGAGCTTACAATCTAATTAGTAGGTGGGGAGAACGTACATAGACAGTAGGAGGGCATTCAGGTAAGTGTATCTGCAGGGGGGCAAGCTTTATGTACCGTGTGTATAGTATTATCCACGGTGCTACTCATGCTTCTTTAAGCAAGTGGGTCTTAAGGTGGGTCTTAAAGGTGGATAGAGAGGGTACGTGAAACAAAGTGAATAAAGTGCGCAGCTACAATCAACCAAGTGTGTATTGTGATAATAAAAAATATATTACGTGACCTTGTGAGCACTGAAATAGGAGCGTCTGCAGCCGTGGAAACGGGTGGCTCAAAACACCCCCTAAAGCTAGGCAGAAAACACAGCGCACAACGCTCATAGTGCATTAAAAGAAATATTATTTAGATTACACAGTATAGGTGAGTATTGTGCGTACATCAAAGAAGAAAAAAAACAGCATGTCGGGTTAATGTTACCCATGCGCCAACCGGATCTCCAAGCAGGATATGTTATACAGCTTGATGCCTCTGGGTCTTTTGATCCATGAACAATGTCAGCAGTTTCCTCAATAATCCTACTAGTGTGGGTGAAAGTCCCAGCAGACTCGTTGTTAAAGAAGGTGAGGATTCCGTTGGTGAGAATGGTCACAGTTGTTTACTGCACACTTGCAGCCCTCCGATCCTCCGTCTCCAGATCTATGACGTCACTCTGCGGCAACACCGCAATACACGTCGCGATTTTCTCACCAGTAGGGGAATCGAACCAGCAGTAAAGTAGGATGAAATGTCCAACTGAGATATCTCATGAAAAGTTCTTTCCAACGCGTTTCGAAACCGTAAGGTTTCTTCATCAGGGAATATCATGTACTAGTTCGTAAGGCATTGAAATACCCCACGCTCAAACCTGATTGGCCCGCGGCTCAGGTCCTCCAGCCAATCCAGGAGGAGCGGGGAGGAGTCAACCCCATAACCTTACACACTGCCGTGTCAAGCAACAATCTCAACATACAATCTTTATTAAAGCCAAAAACATTAATAAAAACCCTAAATAGCATATTCAGTGTGCTAAACGGGAATAGCTAGAATGGAAAAGAAAAAGGAGGTTAAAAACATAGTTTAAACTTTTAGCAGGGTAGTTACAGTGGAGTGTTTGGGGCGAAAGCCAGATTGGAATTGGCTAGGGAAATTTGTCTTGGTATGGGAATCGCTTAATTGGGAGTAAACACATTTTCCATGACTTTGGATAGTATTGGGAGAAGAGATAGTTTGAGACAGGGTTTTTGTCCCCACTTTTAAAGATTGGGACAACTCTGGCAGTTTTCCAGATTAGGGATATGGCCTGCAGACAGGATAGAGTTGACTATGGAAGCAATTGGTTTGGCAATGGCTGGGGCACCAAGTCGTAGGAACCTAGATTGTAGTAAGTCAGGTCCACATTGGCTGCTTAGTTTTAATTTGAGGAGCGCTTGTGTAATCTCTTCGTATACTGGGCCAAATTGAAAATTGTGGGCAGTGTTGGGAGGGGGTGGGGCTATATGGGTACTCCCAGGAGGAGATTCATATTTGTGGTTAAATTTGCGTTTCGCTAGTAAGTTAGTAGCAGACCCCACAAAGTGATCATTGAATGCATTTGCAATGTCAGTGGGGTTTGTCAGAGTAATATCCCACTTAATGATATTACTTGGTTGTTGATGGCTAGAAGGCTGAAATATGTTGTTGATAACCTTCCAGAAGTTAGCTGGGTTTGATGTATTCTGGAGGAGATTGTCAGAGTAATATTGTGCTTTTGCATGTCTTGTTTGCCTTGTTCACATGTTCCGCAGGCATCTGTAGTGATTGAGATTCTTGGTAGTGCCCGTTACTTTGTAGCTTTTCCACAAGGCATCCCTGAACTGGTAGAGTGCTATAAGGTCAGTTGTAACCCACGGAAGGTGGGCACCCCGTACTCTTATTCTGCGTAGTGGAGCATGGGCATCACAGAGTTTTAAGAACTCAGATTGGAAATAGTCGAGCGCAGAATCGGGGTCGGGAATTAAATCGATTCTGTGCCAAGGGCAGTTGGTAAGGTCAGACAGAAACTGTTGTGGGTTAAAGTTTCTAAATGTTCTAGTGAGGAGAACTTTAGGGCTTGATTGGGTGGTTTAGTTTTCCTTACACAGTACACTATTGCATGGTCACTGAAAATGTCAGGAAGGATGCCTGAGGATTGGATTCTGTTGGGATTTGAGGAGAGAATCCAATCTAGCAAGGAGTGATATCTGATTTTGTGGTTTTTAGTGTCGAGCCAATTGAAGTTGCAATCCCAAAAAACTAGCAGCTCACTCTTCTCATTCAGAGAGGAAATGGAGCCAAGAAACTGGGTGATATCAGTCAGGGATTGTAGAGGGGCTTTAGGGGGGCGGTAGATGCCAGCAACCAAGAGGGCTTAGAAAAGGGGAGGCAGATTCTGCCAACCAGGATTTCAAGAGAGAGTGGGCTTGGGGGGCAATTTAACAGTGTAAATTGTAAGGTGTCTGCAATATAAAATAACACCCTCCTCCTCTCTTTGACCTATCTCTCCTAGAAATGGAGTATCCATGAATGGCAATATGTGCATCAGGGGTTTTATGGGTTAGCCATGTTTCTTTGAGAACGATGGCTTTGGGTTTATGGATAAGGCACCATGCCCCTAGTTCATCCAGTTTGGGAAGCAGTCTCTGGATATTTATATGGGCGACAGATCTTTTTAGAATTTAAAAAGGTGGAATTCTCAGGGGTATGGGACAGAGTTGAAATGGGAGGACCTGGGTTAGGTTCAATATCACCTGCTAAAGAGAGTAATAGTATGAGTAGAAATTTGAGTAGTTGTTTGCAATTTGTTAATTTGTGGTGTTTGCCATTAGAGTGAGCAGTGGTTGGAGTGCTGGTTTTTAGGGTTCTCCACCAACATTCAGTAGATAGTGCAAGGCTTTTGAGTAGTCCAGGGTGTATGGTGATATTGGGTGTGGGCCAGGAGGGAGGAGTTTGTAGTGGATAGAGGGAGTAACATTTGCATGAGGCCACGAGAAAGAATAAAGTTGAGGTATATAGCAGAGGTAGGTAATGCTGCATGGAGCTGTTGTGAGCAAAGTGTGTGTGAAGACTAAACAGCAGAGGTGTGCCTTTTCCTTGTCAAATGTTTTGCTGCATTCCCGACCCCGATTCTGCGCTCGACAGACACACAGCACAAAAAGCAGTAGAAAACTCTCTACTCGTCGCTACCCCATCCCAACTGGTAATGCAAAAATAGAGAGGGGAAAAAAAATAATAATAATGGCTACTAAAAAAATATTGGTAAGAAAATGTCTATTTCCTCTACCCTCCCATAGGAGGCATCACTCCAAGAGATATAGCAACGGGGCTGAGAACTGCTGCAGGGCAGGATAGGTGATCCAGTGGGCAGGCGTAGCACCATTTAATACCAAAATCCATAGCTTGACTAAATCCAAATCTTATAACAGAGGGCTGGAGGATTCAAGTAGGGTGAAGGCCCCCTCAAGTGGGCGTTATTAATTAAACCAAGACAGTGCCGACTGGGGCACTATCACATGGAAAGTCCTATGCAAATCAATGGGAGCTTCCCTGCCCCAACCGTGTTGCAGTTTTAGGCCAGGTCCCCAATTGCTACTGCAGCGCCCGCTGTGCCGGACGCTGCAGGGACAAGAGCCGCCCCACAATGGGGCCGGGCCTGCTGCGAGGGGGGGCCGCCGTGCTGCGCCGACAGTTTCTCCTGCTCAAGAGAATTGACCTCATGACTCGCGACGTGATGCTAGGCCACGCCCCCTGGCGGTTCAGCCAATGAGGGTGAACCTGGAGGGTGACGTCACCCTCCCTCCTCCCTTTCTTTCCCCCTGCAGCTCACTGTAGACCGGGGGACTTGGCTGCACGCGCCGCCAGCCTCGCAGGCGCGCGTCCAGTGGGGCCGTAATGTGTCCCAAGATCAACGCTTTTGTTTAAGTAACCATCTCTACAACCCTTCCAAACAAATCTTTAAACACTCCTTTCTTCCGATAAGCATTTAAATCATACAGATTTTATTTTCATCACCTATTGTACATAAGAACAGAAACACCTATTGTACATAAGAACAATATAATCAGGCCTCATTGGAAAAAGAACAAACAAAAGAACAATCTCTAAACATGAGCACTCAAAAAAAAAAGTAACTTGAAAGTCCTTTGTAGAGATTGTTGTATGGGAGATCCCAAAAATGTAATCTTCAGAGCAGAAATGAAAATAACTCAGGTTCCAAAGCTCTGTACTCACGATTACTCATATGAAGGACTCTCATTGGTCCTTTAAAGTCATCATCGCCTGCGATAAATCGGCTTTCTGTCACCAACTTGGCACTACATGCTGGCTGAATGTAAATTTACACCAAACTGTAAAATAAGGTAAGTTTCTCCTGAATCAACAGAGCTGTTACACTATGCACTGTTTCGTACATCATGCAAAAGGGAATGTTCTCTCATGTGGAACATGGTCACTGTGTCCCGTCAATTTTTCATTCGATAGATTCTCCCTACAAGATTTATTAATTAGATAAACGTCCCATCTTGTTTAATCCAGAAATGTAAATTGTATTAAAGTCAACAAAAAGAAGTAATCAGAAATCATATGCCACCATTAAGTCTAACACTTTAAACCAATGTTTCCTGTTTTATTTAAACAGAATACTGAAATAACACGACTCCCATTTCTATTTTTCAATTTGCCTGTAGCTGACACATTAGATTTGCATTTATATTTATGAATCCTAACCCTGGTGCTTTTCACCGACAACTACAGTATGTTAAAGCAGCGGTGCGCAAACTGGGGGGGCGCGACCCCCAGGGGGGGCGCGAGACTGCCGACGGGGGGCGCGGGGTTTACAGAGGCCCTGCGCGCTTCCCGAAGGCACTTAAATTAAGTGCTGGGGGAGCTGCAGGGCCTCTGTAAACCTAACTTACCGTGGCTCCGGCGGCTTCCTCCCTGCGTCGCCATGGCAACGCGGCGTCAAAATGACGCTGCGAGGTCATGTTACGTCACGTTGCTATGGCAACGTGACGTCATTACGCCGGAGCGCGGGTAAGTTGGGGTTGGGGGGGGGCGCGGGAGTGAGGGGACAGCCGGCAGGGGGGCGCAGGGAAAAAAGTTTGCGCCCCCCTGTGTTAAAGGTACACAGAACAAAGTAATTTGCAGTCAGATTGTTTTCTTATTGGATCTAGTTAGAAAATATTATCACTGTTAAAGAAATGGTGTTTCCAATGGAAATAAACTATATATATATATAAAAAAACATTTTAAAGTAATTTTTGATTAACTTCTCGGTTGGTAAATGTTTATATAGCATTTTGAGTTTGTATTTCTTTAAGAACAATTATTGGATTTTATTTGCTGCCATATGCAAGTAAAAATAAGACTTGCACACAATTTCAGAAAGTTGGAATAACTAAGAGAACCCAGATGTTCACGTTTTCTGGAATCGTGTGCAAGTAGTACTCTGATTTTTTTGGAAAGGTATCACTTCTCACCCCTTCTACAATAGGTCATTTTTTATTTTCTCTTTAGATGACTGGATTAATTTCACCTTAATCAAGGTATTTTTTTTTTAATACAAAAACAGTGAAAACACCTCTGCACAAGACAAAGGTCAACCTCAGAGTTACCAAAGTCATGGAGATTGGGGATTCTGAGAAAGTAAGGGGGAGAAAGCATTTTAATGGTAAAGTGCTAATGACTATAAGGCCTCATGCAAAAAAAATAAATAAATAATAGTGACTCACGAAAAACCAGTGAGTTGACAGGTGTGATAAGATAAGCAGGTGCTTCCCACACATTCACCCCGCGAGGATGTATGCACAGGCCTTATTTATAGCAGGGTGGCTTTTACCATTTATTTTAGCTTCACTTGGGGTTGGCATGCAGGACAGTACCAGGTGAGCCTCTTTAGCCCATTTGGTGGTCCCAGGGTTTCCTTTGTGACCCGGTGCCCCTTAGCACAATATTCCTTCATGTAGATGTGGTAGTGCAGTCCTTTCCTCTGCATCTTATTCCTCAACCAATCGGAAGTGAAGCTTAAAGCATAATCCCGAAGGGAACGGAGGTTCTCCAGCGGCAGGAGAGAGCCGAAAGAAAGTGGATGGATTTGGGCCAAGTACAGGATCTCGTTCTTAATGATGTTTCCTGGAAGAAGAAAAAAAGGAGGAGTAGAATATATTGGGATGCAATGGCGTCACCCAAATATATATATATATATATATATATATATATCAAATGTAAATATACTGTATGCTCATTTGCATGTCTTAGGCAGGTCTGCAACCCCGCCTTTCACCATTATCACACAGCACGTCCACTGCAGCAAGGGATTCTGGGAAAGGACATGCAAATGAGCACACAGTGCCACTTTTTGCTTCAAAAATCATTTTATACATGGTTCCCTATAGGCTTAAGATATATATAATACACAACAGGTATTACCAGATCTTCATCCGGAAAGAAGAGACAACACACAGCCAAGTTGAAATAACAATATATTGAGCTAACTAAAACCAAGGCACTACATATTGTTATTTCAACTTGGCTGTGTGCTGTCTCTTCTTTCCGGATGAAGATCTGGTAATACCTGTTGTTTCAATATCGCATATGGGATAAGCATCAGCTCTTCATTGTTTACAGAGTGCCTGCTGCCTTGTTTCACACACACACACACACACACACACACACACACACACACACACACACACACACACACACACACACACACACACACACACACACACACACACACACACACACACAGTATATGGTAATTTTCCAGCTTTGGAATCAGGCAAATCCTGCCCAAATGCCCTTTGTCATGTAAAGCCTATTCACAGATGCTTAACCCTCAGATGGCTCATGATGTAACTACGTCATGGAGGTCTGGCATGCCAGGGGCCACAAGATGTGACAGGTACGTCCTGGGATTTTCGCTAGTTTGCCAGAGGAAATTCTGTTCAGCAGGAGCACTAACCGAGATCTAAACAGAGAGGAGTCTCTTCCTTATAAGTGATGTCACGGTCATGGTACCCAAGAATATCAGAGTTCATAGAAACACTGAAATAGTGTAGGTCGGGGCATTAGCTTAACCACTAAAAGAGAATGCTCAAAACTTTAACATTTCTAGAAATGGCTTCACTGCAAATTAAATTAGGGACCAATGGAGTTTAACAAGAGCCATTGAAAATAAATAGATGAATTCCCCCCCCCCCCCCTGATACAGAGAAGTACAATAATGGTGATTAAATCCTCTTCTTCGGAAGCCAATTAAATTGGGACTTTGTTTAAATAATTTACGTTTTTTTGCCTTCTATGTTATGCTGCCTTTGATAAGTGCTTCAGAATACAAGCTGTTTAGGAGCCATCATCCATACCTACTCCAGAGAAGCATCTCTGGTCCATCAGGGTATAGCAGACTGGCCTTGGTTGGGATAGAGCTCGTACGGCTCTTTCCCTGTCAAACTCAGGAGAGAGTATATCGCAGGCGGGTTCCGAGGCCGGAGACGAGCACCAAGTCATACGACAGTTGTAGAAAACCAAGAAGCCACCAGTGTCAAAGCGGAGAATTAGCCTAAAATAGACAAGATACAAATCCAAGTAATGAGGAAGAACTGTAAAACACAATATTGTGTGGGGTATTGGACACGGGGTGGGATCACCCGGTGTAGGTGGGAGCGTCCTGCGAGACGCAGTAGTCAGTGTCTCCTCTAGAGAGGGACACCTGTTGATTTATGAATAAGTACATGCTATACAGTAAAGTCATTGGTTATTTTACATGCGTTGTGTGGAGTGATATATATATTTGTCCTGCGCGGAACCACTCCTCCTCTGGCGGGAGCCATCGCAGGTGGAGGCGTTGCACCACGAGATTGTGTTATATATATGTACCCCAGGCTCCCCGAGCGGAGGCTTAGGCTCCTGAGAGCCACACAGGTATACACAGCAGGTAGTAGCGTCTGTATTCACAGGGAATACCCGTTACAGGTTTAAAGAAGTATAGAATTGGTGAATCCACTCAAAGACTCAAGCCGTGTCATCCCTTGGTCAGATTCAGTTTGGTTATTCAATCTGTATTGTGAAGCTGGTTCTTGGAAACCAGATTCAGTAAGGTTACAGTGGGTGGCAAAATCCTTCTCTGTACAAGATGGTACAACACAGGAAAAAAAACAACGACATTGCCAAAGAAGGAGTGGTCTAGCACAGTTGTACCCAATCTTTTTACACTGTCCCCCCAAATATAATACAGATTTGCGAACAATACCATAAAATATATTTTGTGGCGCTGCGCACAATTTTATCCTTTTGTTATAAGCAGAATGAACATTTTAAAAATAGCCTTTATTGAAGGATTTTAGCCTGGTCTCTCTAAGCTGCGATTTGGCGAATCACACCCAATCTGGCGTCAACTGCCGTTTAAGTCCCGCATCAACATTTAACACCAGATACAGGCGCAACATCCCACATTGCGGTTTAGGGAATCCCAGCCTTTGATTTTTACATTTGTTTGGCGCACTTTGTGATCTGTAACGGGAACTAAATGTTTGTTTTTGTAGCACAATCTATGTTTATCATGGTGTTCATTGATAGAAATGTGCAATATGTAAAATATTATTGTTTATTATTCACCCTGAATATGCTTCACACAGTCATTGCATGTTTGAAATATTATTTTTATTATATTTTAAGTTAAGTCCAATTATTTTTTCAATATTATTATACATCAAGATATTCTTGGGTGGCTTTGGAAATACACAAGAGAACAAATACAGTTTTTTGTTGTTGTTATTTTTAAAGGTCATAAGCATAAGTGAAGTTTCTCAGCAAAAAAAACCTTAGGTTTCTTCTACATCAAAATATCTTTCCATTGATTGTTTAGTTGGTTTCCTTGTTTTCAGTGGGAAATTTAAGTTAAGCGGGGGTTGTTACGGCAGAGGTGGTCAAGACAAGATTGGTCCTGTAGTTCTTTAAAACTATGTGGAGGATTTCATATGTTCAACAAGTCAAAGGAAAACATTAAAGACCATCTGTAGAAAAATAAAAGCACCCGTCCAAGCTATGTGGTACAAATGTTTGTGTGTTATGCTTGCGAGTTTGGTTCTAGATGTCCTGTACCTGGGCGTTGCGTCTCTCCAATCCCCTCGCTTGTTGGCTTGCCTAGCTCTAGAGAACTCATTGGCTCGGATGCTGCCAAACAAGCCGAAATGAAAGCGGAGCCATTTCCAAGGTTGATTCTCTGACAAGGATCCTTGCACAATGCAAGTACTCTGGCCGCTAGGTCTCTCCGATTCTTCTCCTGAGGTCTCCTCACTTAACGGGTAGTCCAGGCTCTGGCTACTCACTGCTTGCATTGTGTGTGCTCCACCTTCTTCTGCTTCATATGAAGCATCTTCACTACTATGCTTCTTGAGATCAGAGCCAAAGGCTAGATACAAATTCTTCCCATGAACCTACGAGTAAAATTACAGGGAATAAAATAACAGAACAGCTTTTATGGACTCTTAAGATACTGATCTATATTCAATCTGGCAGTAAACATAATGTTATGAGAAGTTATTAAGCCTGTGCAAACTATTAATTGAGCTCTGGTTAGTAAAGCTGTCTGTATATGAGAAGATCCCAAGTTTGTAGTAATATCCCTTGGAAGCCCAACTTTAGAACAACTAGTCTTAGGGACAGAACCTTTGACCTGGCTCCACGCTTGGTGTCTGTGCTATATAAAATAAATTAAACGTAATAATGTTGTAAGAGTTCAATGAGGCAAAATTGAATGTTGATGTTCTGATCCATGAAAAAAATAACAACCAATGAACTTGGCTACATTGCACTTCTTTGGGCCACAAGAAAGAATTTAACCTTAATCTATGAATGCTTAGTATCTTCTCTGGTTGGACAGACCTTTGGCTTCCCAATTCTACTCTATAATAGTGAGTGAGCTTAAACAGCAACCAGAGGAATAGAGGAATCTGGAATACAGGTCAGCTTTAGCAAGATGCTGATTTCTGTACAAAATCACTCGTATAGAACTGCGTGTGAGTTCTCCAATATTGGTCAATACATAAAGTCACAAATATGGATTGGACGGCGACAGCCCGCAGGCTTCAATTTACCCGACAGTCCAGGAATCGCTGCCTCTTCAAATCCTGAGGAGTTATCTGCTTGGTGCTTCCTCCAACCTCCACCACTAGCTGACTCACAAACGGGGAGGCCAGAGAACAGAACCTCCTCACAGTGGGACCTTCTGGCATCTCTGGAAAGCGAGAACATAAAACCACCTCACATTTGGCGAACAGTTTGAAAAAAAAAACAAGACATTTTGTTTGGGTTTTTAAATTGTATTTCTATGGGAGACATGCCCCATTTTAAAAATATAACATTTTAAAAGAAATTCTGTACCCATATCATGCTACACTATGCCAACAGATACATGTATATATGTAACCCCCCCTCCCCCCCTCAATGGGGTTATCATTTCACTGCAAGGGTCTAATAGTAGAGCAGCATATGCTACGTCCCACCCTATGTTGCCAAAACGATGCTGACATCACAAGGGAGTATATAGGAGAGGAGGAAGGTTCTGGAAGGTCAGGTTCCTGGGGGACAAGAGGAGCCTCAGGGAGAAGAGATAGGGATTATGTTCCCGAAGTAATAAGAGAGATCAGGCCCCCCTTGTATATGTTACAGATAGGGACAGTGCCCTTTAGTAAGGATCGCAATGAGATGGCTAACGGAAACACGCAGGTCTCAGCAAGGGCTCCCGGGCAGCAGCTCTACAGGTGGATACACCTATGTAGTTCCCTCCACCAGTAGAGAAGTGGTAGTTCCCAACCAGGAATGGAGTATAGTAGTTACCTGCACAGAATCGGCCAGGATCCTCTTAAGGGCCCAAAGTAGATTGGGTATAATGGATGTTACACCAAAGGGGTGCCCGGTCCAATACAAGCAACACAGGCAAGAATATGCACCTCCTTCTGAGTGTCAAGAGTGCTCACCTAGGACATCGATCGCCCAGTATGGAAATTAATCTCCTTTAACAGCAGCAAGATTCTCGGTTGCACACTCGTGGAAGAAGATAGCGCCCCCCACTAAACAAATCGTGAAAAAAAGAATCAATGAAGTTATGAGAATGGAAAGACTCACGTCTTTCCTAAAACGTTCAACTGAAGGTTTCTATAAAAGCTGGGAACCTTGGTTAACCCATTAAAGCAAACTACTGTAGAAATGCAGAAGAGCCTTGAGTTGTGGGTGACAGGGCCCGGCCGGACGGGGGGAGGGAGGAACAACTCCTCCCCCCCCCCTCGTATCCCACTCTTCCCCACCCCCCCTGCTCTTCTTTTCTCTCTCTTTTTCCACACCCCACGGACCATGACGTGGCCCTGGGGACGCCCCCTTCCCGCCCCACCCACCCACCCACCTGAACAAGGAAAACCCAACTGTATTAGGTCAAAGTTGATTGTAAGTCACTGTATGTAAAAATAACTATGCCTAATAAAAACGTTTGGGGAAAAAAAAAAAAAAGAGTGCTCACCTAGGGAAGGACCGTTTCATGAGTAACAAAGAGTGACGAAAAGCAACGTACAACTGTGTGTATGTGCAAAGTGTCCCCATGCCTGAGGACCTGAATAAAGACTGGAGTTGTACTAGAAAAGTTCCTGGCGCCCATCCTTTTCACCCTTGCTACCTGATCGCCCAGGTGCCTGAATCCAGCACCCTGAATTGAGGTAATCTATGCTGAGTAGCCAAATACAATGCACCAATGTAATCTCCCTAGGAGCCAGCAGTGAGGGTTACAAATGTGGCATGGGTTCCCCTGATGCCCCCTTGTCAACCTTACCTCCCGGCACGCTCGCGCCTGCAGCTGCGGAGGCAGGGACAGATGCGGACGGTACTGTGGAGGGTGGCGGTGAGCCGGAGCGGCGATCGGATCGCCAGAGCGCCGCGGAGGTTCCCGGTGGCTCCCAGAGTAGGGCGCAGCCATACTGGAGTTGCGCACGTATGCGCAATAGATAGCGCATGCGCAAGCAGCGGACAGTGTAGAGAAGGGCTCCCAGAGGGACTACAACCACCAGCAGCCCCTGGGGCTGCAAGATCATGTGATGCATAGCAGCCAAATCGTGCGATCAGATTCCCCTGCCTGCAGATGGATACATTTTGCGTGCGGACACCATGCTAGTCAGTCGGTGCTTGGACAGGATAGGGTTAAGAGGTATGTGCAGGGGTCTGGGACTCCTACACTAGGCCAGACATTCCCCTAGGCCCCAGCTTGGCCTCGACTCCTTTACCAAGATTGTGGCTGCTACAGGGACAGGCCCTTAGGTAGGGACCTTGCTGCTTTAGCTGCTTGAGTTTAGGACACAGCTGCAATGCTGCGCAACCCTGATGATTGTTTGTCATTGCATATATGCCCAACAGTAAAGTGCTATTGTTTTATTGCATCAGTGTGTGTTGAACATATATGGTCCTGCCCGGGGTTAACCCGCATAGTTGGGATCCCGCGCAGGTGGAGGCGCTGTCACATATCGAATTAGGTACACCCCAGGCTCCCCGCGGCGGAGGTTCAGGTCTCCTGCGAGCCACAGGTAACTCATACACACACCGTAGACGCCTTATCTCCCAGGGGGTGGGGGAAAGTGCACTACACATAAAAATACATGTAACCCTGGTCTCCAGCAGCTCCTTGAGACCCCCCTTCCCTGGCGCAGCTCGATCGCGGGTACTGAAAAACCCGACGGCTGCTTCCAAAGGTGGGGGCTGGAGCAGGGAGCAGCGCGGCTTCTCCTGCCTGCGGCCGGTTGCCGGGGACGCGATCGGGCCGTTGCTAAGGCTGCGATCGCGTCACTAAGGTCCCGGCGGCCGGACAAGCAGGGCGCCGCCATTGTGCTGAGGATTGCGCGTGCGCAGGGACGCGTAGGCGCAGGAAGAGCCCTAGAGACAGGGATAGTTCGCGCGAGAGTAGGGGCAGCCGAGAGAAGGTACAGACAGCCCGGGAAAGCTTGCGCAAGCGCAGGGCAGGGTAGGAAAAGCCTGCGAACCGCTAGCCTACCAGGGAAGGCTCTGAGCTGGGACTACATATCCCATGAGCCTCTCTATGCCCCACGTGACACCAGGGAGCCAATAGGGCTTAGGAAGGCCAGGCAGGCAAAGAGATACATTGTTTGGGCTGCAGCACGTTTGTCAGTGGAGCTGGGGAGCTGTGAGGGAAGGAAGGGTGCAGAGAGCATGTGCAGCTCCTGCATCGAGTAAGGTCCCCACATCCCAAGTAAGGCCTCAACTCCCCACCAGGTTAGTGGGTAAGTGTTGAGGGACGGCCCAGATAGGGACGCTGCCCTTAGTGCGTGTGAGTGCTGTCTTGTCAGGGTCGCGGCTGGCAGGGCTGTGAGGCCTGACAAGAAGGCATAGTGATAGTGTGCAGCAAGTTGCTGTACGCGTTAAGAAGTTTGCAGTGCGTAGTGTAGTGTTAGTGTTAGGGTTCAGTGAGTGTCAGGACTGGGATGAGTTAAGGGAGTGGGGCAGGTTATTACCCCGCAGGCCCTAGGAGATTTCCCCAAGCCACCCCAGGTTGCGGTTCATCAGGGACAGGCCCTAGGTTAGGGTTCCTGTCACGTTAGGGTTAGTTAGGGATAGATAGGGATAGCGGCGGTTGCTGTTCCCGTGATTCGGTTGCTGTTACCGTGAGACGGTTGTGTTCCCGTGAAGCGGTGGGACCCTCGTTGGGGTTCCTGAAGAAGTACCTGGAAAGGATCAGACGGATGCATCGCACGTCTGACCCTTTGAGAAGAGTGTTGCAGGCCCGAGCATCGGAGTGCTCGGAAGGTATTCACTATTTATGTGCACCAACAGGCCTAACACATTAATTAGTGACTGCGCAGTCACCCACGTTCTCTACTAGAGTGCGGGACATTGGGTGGGGATTCTCGGGACACTGGGTGGGATCACCTAGTGTTGGGAAGCGTCCTGCGCGACGCAGTAAGTGTCTCCTCTAGAGATTGACACAGGTTATGATGTTGATATTGCTGTGATCTGTTTCTTGCATGTTGAGTAAAGTCCCTAGTTAATATATATATCTGTGTGAGTATCGATTATTGTGATTGTCCTGCGAGGAACCCCTTCCCCTATGGTGGGAGCCATCGCAGGTGGAGGCGCTGCATTGTTGGAAGTACCCCTAGTATAAATGCCCCAGGTTCCCCATGGCGGAAGCTCAGCCCTCCTGTGAGCCAACAGGTATAGCACCACACTAGAAGTAGTCAGATACACCTACACACCCCAATCTCACTTAGGGGGGGGAAAGAGGGCTACATTTGGAGGCGCTGCTGAGATCACAGACCTGGGGTGCCCTGTTCCATTTTTTTTCCCAAATTGTCCAAGTCTCAATTTTTTTTTGTCGCCATGTTTGTGAAGTCCGGACACGAGGTCCTTGCCTGGGCTTTGAGGCAGTATATGGAGCCTGGCCGGGTAGTGGCAGTAGGAGGCCTTCCCGCAACTATGCCCGCGGTTGAGGTTCAGTACTCTATGCGTAAAATTCCAGGGTGGCCGCACGCATGTGTTTTAGATGAAGAACACGATTCCACGGCCCTATGGAAAACGATACTTTTTGTGGCCATCCCCACTGAGGATTTATGCCTGGCAGAGGCACCGTCCGCCCTGTGTATGCCCGGGGGCCCGTCTGAGGGGTACCCCCTGGTTTACGCCGACCCAGCCAAATGGCGTCTCCCGCCAGAGCAGGGGAGCGCACGTGCTGCTGGCTGCAAGCCTGCACTAAATTGTGTTGAAGAAAACTGTCCGGGATTGGCGGGAAAACCAGAAGGCTACCCCCCTATCTATACAGAGAGCCCTAGTGTAATTGCAGAGACTGTGATTAAAATGGAGTCTCTCTCTAGCAGTGAGTCACACCTAAGATGGCGGCTCCCGCCAAGTCGGGAGAGCACCAGGACTGTGCAAGAAATTGTTGCAGAGTATTGTCCGGGTTGGGCGCGAAAACCCGAACCCCGCTCCTGCACTGTGAGTGACTCAGCACAGAGCCAGAACCACTCCCTTGTAGAAAGTGCCCTCACTTCACCTTCCACCAGGGGGAGCAAGTACTGTGTTTTTCAACCATACAGTGATACAGTAATAGACTCTTTCTTCTCTGAGGATGAGGATGAGAGAGACTGTCAGGACATACACCCCAGTGTGTATGTGGCCTGGCGAGCGCCAGGAGTAGATGGCCTTATGCTAATGTGCCCCTGCCTGCAAGAAGCCTATGACGAGGGAGCCGAACTGTCCCATTTACCGCTAGACTTCAAGACGACTGAGGTATGCGGAGAACCGGGTATACAATGTTTTAGTCCCACCTGTGACTGCTCTAGAGGTGCATTGGCATGGGAGCCAGAATGTGAATGCTGCGGTGTGCGGTTCTTGAAGCCTATTACACCCCCGGCTACGGAGGCAGTTAAAGAAGAAGCGGGGAAGCCTGACCCCTCTGCAAAAGTGAGTGACATTGCTAATCAATCTGTCCTAATTCCAGAGGCCTCAGGGGACCCCCGTGTGTCCAAATCCATGTGGCAGAAACGGCTCCAGACCCTCTCAAAGGGGACGGCTTAGTGGTAGAACAGGAACCACAGAGCCCAGACCAGCCGATGCCGGAATCACAGGGTAAGGTGTCTATACCCCCACCTTCTTCTAGTGAATCCAGCGACCAGTCACTTGTGGCGATGCGCCTGCCGGCGGACCAATTTAGTGACAGCAATGGACACCCTATCTTGGCGGATGCAGAGCCTGCTGTGGGCCCGTGTGCCCTAGAGGAGGTGTATCAAGATGTTGCGGACCCTGCTGTGGGCCCGTGCGCCCTACAATGGTCAGTCCGACCTACTACCGAGGTACCATCGGTCCTAGAATGGGGACCAGTACCAAACGACGATGAGGGTGAGTCGACTGCCCCAGGGGTGTCGGGGGTGAGCCTCCAGGTGACCGCGTCCCCTCTGCATCGCGTCCTGGCAGAGGTGTCCTCCTTGGGAGAATCCATCCCAAGCCAGTGGAGTGGTAAGGAACTCCCTAACTCTCCACAATCTCCGATGGAGCTGGCCGTGAAGGCCAGAGTTGCGGCTTCTGAACGGAGTATGAGCCCGTGCGCTCCGACACAAGTGGTCCCAGGACTGGGATCCAACGCTCCCGAGTTTTCAGCGCGTAAGTGGACAGCCCCAGGAGTGCCGGGGGCAGGTCCCAAGACAGCCGAGGTGGGAACTGACAGCATCCCCGAGGACCTGTTGGCCACCGTGAATCACCGCAGTGGTAAGGTGTCTACTCTTTACCCCCTGCCAGGTGAAACCGAGACATTGTCCAGTGCTCGCTTCTCAGTGGAAGCCTCGCAAAAATATGGGGACAAGGACTGTGTAAAGGAAGATCCAGGGAAAGCTGCCTCCTTTAAGCTCAAAAAGGAGAGCCCCATTCCTCAGGTAGTGGACCGCGGGAAAGGTCCTGGTCTCCTGGTCTACCGCATCCCTGCCGCGGATGACCGGGTAAAGGCACAATTCAGAGACACTGTGCTACTCCTTCCACCAGGGGGAGGAAGTAGCGAAGAGCCAGTAGCTGTCGCTTTAGAGTGTGCTCTCCAAGAAATTTTTCTGGGGGAGGCTCACGGACGCAAAAGTGAGGTACCCCCACATGTTCAATTAGGGGCACCCCACAAATGGTCTCAGCACGCTTCGGTTAATTGGTGTGAAGTGCAATGTAACCTGAGATGTAAATTCGACATGTGTTGTATATTCTGTGTACTGCATTTTCGTTATATAATGTTTGTGCCTGATTATACTTGCTATCCAAGCGAGGACGTTGGAGTTCCACCAGGGGGAGAGTGTAACCCTGGTCTCCAGCAGCTCCTTGAGACCCCCCTTCCCTGGCGCAGCTCGATCGCGGGTACTGAAAAACCCGACGGCTGCTTCCAAAGGTGGGGGCTGGAGCAGGGAGCAGCGCGGCTTCTCCTGCCTGCGGCCGGTTGCCGGGGACGCGATCGGGCCGTTGCTAAGGCTGCGATCGCGTCTCTAAGATCCCGGCGGCCGGACAAGCAGGGCGCCGCCATTGTGCTGAGGATTGCGCATGCGCAGGGACGCGTAGGCGCAGGAAGAGCCCTAGAGACAGGGATAGTTCGCGCGAGAGTAGGGGCAGCCGAGAGAAGGTACAGACAGCCCGGGAAAGCTTGCGCAAGCGCAGGGCAGGGTAGGAAAAGCCCGCGAACCGCTAGCCTACCAGGGAAGGCTCTGAGCTGGGACTACATATCCCATGAGCCTCTCTATGCCCCACGTGACACCAGGGAGCCAATAGGGCTTAGGAAGGCCAGGCAGGCAAAGAGATACATTGTTTGGGCTGCAGCACGTTTGTCAGTGGAGCTGGGGAGCTGTGAGGGAAGGAAGGGTGCAGAGAGCATGTGCAGCTCCTACATCGAGTAAGGTCCCCACATCCCAAGTAAGGCCTCAACTCCCCACCAGGTTAGTGGGTAAGTGTTGAGGGACGGCCCAGATAGGGACGCTGCCCTTAGTGCGTGTGAGTGCTGTCTTGTCAGGGTCGCGGCTGGCAGGGCTGTGAGGCCTGACAAGAAGGCATAGTGATAGTGTGCAGCAAGTTGCTGTACGCGTTAAGAAGTTTGCAGTGCGTAGTGTAGTGTTAGTGTTAGGGTTCAGTGAGTGTCAGGACTGGGATGAGTTAAGGGAGTGGGGCAGGTTATTACCCCGCAGGCCCTAGGAGATTTCCCCAAGCCACCCCAGGTTGCGGTTCATCAGGGACAGGCCCTAGGTTAGGGTTCCTGTCACGTTAGGGTTAGTTAGGGATAGATAGGGATAGCGGCGGTTGCTGTTCCCGTGATTCGGTTGCTGTTACCGTGAGACGGTTGTGTTCCCGTGAAGCGGTGGGACCCTCGTTGGGGTTCCTGAAGAAGTACCTGGAAAGGATCAGACGGATGCATCGCACGTCTGACCCTTTGAGAAGAGTGTTGCAGGCCCGAGCATCGGAGTGCTCGGAAGGTATTCACTATTTATGTGCACCAACAGGCCAAACACATTAATTAGTGACTGCGCAGTCACCCACGTTCTCTACTAGAGTGCGGGACATTGGGTGGGGATTCTCGGGACACTGGGTGGGATCACCTAGTGTTGGGAAGCGTCCTGCGCGACGCAGTAAGTGTCTCCTCTAGAGATTGACACAGGTTATGATGTTGATATTGCTGTGATCTGTTTCTTGCATGTTGAGTAAAGTCCCTAGTTAATATATATATCTGTGTGAGTATCGATTATTGTGATTGTCCTGCGAGGAACCCCTTCCCCTATGGTGGGAGCCATCGCAGGTGGAGGCGCTGCATTGTTGGAAGTACCCCTAGTATAAATGCCCCAGGTTCCCCATGGCGGAAGCTCAGCCCTCCTGTGAGCCAACAGGTATATCACCACACTAGAAGTAGTCAGATACACCTACACACCCCAATCTCACTTAGGGGGGGGAAAGAGGGCTACATTTGGAGGCGCTGCTGAGATCACAGACCTGGGGTGCCCTGTTCCATTTTTTTTCCCAAATTGTCCAAGTCTCAATTTTTTTTTGTCGCCATGTTTGTGAAGTCCGGACACGAGGTCCTTGCCTGGGCTTTGAGGCAGTATATGGAGCCTGGCCGGGTAGTGGCAGTAGGAGGCCTTCCCGCAACTATGCCCGCGGTTGAGGTTCAGTACTCTATGCGTAAAATTCCAGGGTGGCCGCACGCATGTGTTTTAGATGAAGAACACGATTCCACGGCCCTATGGAAAACGATACTTTTTGTGGCCATCCCCACTGAGGATTTATGCCTGGCAGAGGCACCGTCCGCCCTGTGTATGCCCGGGGGCCCGTCTGAGGGGTACCCCCTGGTTTACGCCGACCCAGCCAAATGGCGTCTCCCGCCAGAGCAGGGGAGCGCACGTGCTGCTGGCTGCAAGCCTGCACTAAATTGTGTTGAAGAAAACTGTCCGGGATTGGCGGGAAAACCAGAAGGCTACCCCCCTATCTATACAGAGAGCCCTAGTGTAATTGCAGAGACTGTGATTAAAATGGAGTCTCTCTCTAGCAGTGAGTCACACCTAAGATGGCGGCTCCCGCCAAGTCGGGAGAGCACCAGGACTGTGCAAGAAATTGTTGCAGAGTATTGTCCGGGTTGGGCGCGAAAACCCGAACCCCGCTCCTGCACTGTGAGTGACTCAGCACAGAGCCAGAACCACTCCCTTGTAGAAAGTGCCCTCACTTCACCTTCCACCAGGGGGAGCAAGTACTGTGTTTTTCAACCATACAGTGATACAGTAATAGACTCTTTCTTCGATGAGGATGAGAGAGACTGTCAGGACATACACCCCAGTGTGTATGTGGCCTGGCGAGCGCCAGGAGTAGATGGCCTTATGCTAATGTGCCCCTGCCTGCAAGAAGCCTATGACGAGGGAGCCGAACTGTCCCATTTACCGCTAGACTTCAAGACGACTGAGGTATGCGGAGAACCGGGTATACAATGTTTTAGTCCCACCTGTGACTGCTCTAGAGGTGCATTGGCATGGGAGCCAGAATGTGAATGCTGCGGTGTGCGGTTCTTGAAGCCTATTACACCCCCGGCTACGGAGGCAGTTAAAGAAGAAGCGGGGAAGCCTGACCCCTCTGCAAAAGTGAGTGACATTGCTAATCAATCTGTCCTAATTCCAGAGGCCTCAGGGGACCCGTGTGTCCAAATCCATGTGGCAGAAACGGCTCCAGACCCTCTCAAAGGGGACGGCTTAGTGGTAGAACAGGAACCACAGAGCCCAGACCAGCCGATGCCGGAATCACAGGGTAAGGTGTCTATACCCCCACCTTCTTCTAGTGAATCCAGCGACCAGTCACTTGTGGCGATGCGCCTGCCGGCGGACCAATTTAGTGACAGCAATGAACACCCTATCTTGGCGGATGCAGAGCCTGCTGTGGGCCCGTGTGCCCTAGAGGAGGTGTATCAAGATGTTGCGGACCCTGCTGTGGGCCCGTGCGCCCTACAATGGTCAGTCCGACCTACTACCGAGGTACCATCGGTCCTAGAATGGGGACCAGTACCAAACGACGATGAGGGTGAGTCGACTGCCCCAGGGGTGTCGGGGGTGAGCCTCCAGGTGACCGCGTCCCCTCTGCATCGCGTCCTGGCAGAGGTGTCCTCCTTGGGAGAATCCATCCCAAGCCAGTGGAGTGGTAAGGAACTCCCTAACTCTCCACAATCTCCGATGGAGCTGGCCGTGAAGGCCAGAGTTGCGGCTTCTGAACGGAGTATGAGCCCGTGCGCTCCGACACAAGTGGTCCCAGGACTGGGATCCAACGCTCCCGAGTTTTCAGCGCGTAAGTGGACAGCCCCAGGAGTGCCGGGGGCAGGTCCCAAGACAGCCGAGGTGGGAACTGACAGCATCCCCGAGGACCTGTTGGCCACCGTGAATCACCGCAGTGGTAAGGTGTCTACTCTTTACCCCCTGCCAGGTGAAACCGAGACATTGTCCAGTGCTCGCTTCTCAGTGGAAGCCTCGCAAAAATATGGGGACAAGGACTGTGTAAAGGAAGATCCAGGGAAAGCTGCCTCCTTTAAGCTCAAAAAGGAGAGCCCCATTCCTCAGGTAGTGGACCGCGGGAAAGGTCCTGGTCTCCTGGTCTACCGCATCCCTGCCGCGGATGACCGGGTAAAGGCACAATTCAGAGACACTGTGCTACTCCTTCCACCAGGGGGAGGAAGTAGCGAAGAGCCAGTAGCTGTCGCTTTAGAGTGTGCTCTCCAAGAAATTTTTCTGGGGGAGGCTCACGGACGCAAAAGTGAGGTACCCCCACATGTTCAATTAGGGGCACCCCACAAATGGTCTCAGCACGCTTCGGTTAATTGGTGTGAAGTGCAATGTAACCTGAGATGTAAATTCGACATGTGTTGTATATTCTGTGTACTGCATTTTCGTTATATAATGTTTGTGCCTGATTATACTTGCTATCCAAGCGAGGACGTTGGAGTTCCACCAGGGGGAGAGTGTAACCCTGGTCTCCAGCAGCTCCTTGAGACCCCCCTTCCCTGGCGCAGCTCGATCGCGGGTACTGAAAAACCCGACGGCTGCTTCCAAAGGTGGGGGCTGGAGCAGGGAGCAGCGCGGCTTCTCCTGCCTGCGGCCGGTTGCCGGGGACGCGATCGGGCCGTTGCTAAGGCTGCGATCGCGTCTCTAAGATCCCGGCGGCCGGACAAGCAGGGCGCCGCCATTGTGCTGAGGATTGCGCATGCGCAGGGACGCGTAGGCGCAGGAAGAGCCCTAGAGACAGGGATAGTTCGCGCGAGAGTAGGGGCAGCCGAGAGAAGGTACAGACAGCCCGGGAAAGCTTGCGCAAGCGCAGGGCAGGGTAGGAAAAGCCCGCGAACCGCTAGCCTACCAGGGAAGGCTCTGAGCTGGGACTACATATCCCATGAGCCTCTCTATGCCCCACGTGACACCAGGGAGCCAATAGGGCTTAGGAAGGCCAGGCAGGCAAAGAGATACATTGTTTGGGCTGCAGCACGTTTGTCAGTGGAGCTGGGGAGCTGTGAGGGAAGGAAGGGTGCAGAGAGCATGTGCAGCTCCTACATCGAGTAAGGTCCCCACATCCCAAGTAAGGCCTCAACTCCCCACCAGGTTAGTGGGTAAGTGTTGAGGGACGGCCCAGATAGGGACGCTGCCCTTAGTGCGTGTGAGTGCTGTCTTGTCAGGGTCGCGGCTGGCAGGGCTGTGAGGCCTGACAAGAAGGCATAGTGATAGTGTGCAGCAAGTTGCTGTACGCGTTAAGAAGTTTGCAGTGCGTAGTGTAGTGTTAGTGTTCAGTGAGTGTCAGGACTGGGATGAGTTAAGGGAGTGGGGCAGGTTATTACCCCGCAGGCCCTAGGAGATTTCCCCAAGCCACCCCAGGTTGTGGTTCATCAGGGACAGGCCCTAGGTTAGGGTTCCTGTCACGTTAGGGTTAGTTAGGGATAGATAGGGATAGCGGCGGTTGCTGTTCCCGTGATTCGGTTGCTGTTACCGTGAGACGGTTGTGTTCCCGTGAAGCGGTGGGACCCTCGTTGGGGTTCCTGAAGAAGTACCTGGAAAGGATCAGACGGATGCATCGCACGTCTGACCCTTTGAGAAGAGTGTTGCAGGCCCGAGCATCGGAGTGCTCGGAAGGTATTCACTATTTATGTGCACCAACAGGCCTAACACATTAATTAGTGACTGCGCAGTCACCCACGTTCTCTACTAGAGTGCGGGACATTGGGTGGGGATTCTCGGGACACTGGGTGGGATCACCTAGTGTTGGGAAGCGTCCTGCGCGACGCAGTAAGTGTCTCCTCTAGAGAGGGACACAGGTTATGATGTTGATATTGCTGTGATCTGTTTCTTGCATGTTGAGTAAAGTCCCTAGTTAATATATATATCTGTGTGAGTATCGATTATTGTGATTGTCCTGCGAGGAACCCCTTCCCCTATGGTGGGAGCCATCGCAGGTGGAGGCGCTGCATTGTTGGAAGTAAGTACCCCTAGTATAAATGCCCCAGGTTCCCCATGGCGGAAGCTCAGCCCTCCTGTGAGCCAACAGGTATAGCACCACACTAGAAGTAGTCAGATACACCTACACACCCCAATCTCACTTAGGGGGGGGGAAAGAGGGCTACATACAGAATGTGTTTTCTTACGCGTCCTGGTACTCACTGTACTGCACTTACACCAGACTTAACCAGGAATGTGAGCCCAGGCTGCTGTTTTAATACTCTCCTTACTAAGGCTACATCCATAGAGGGGGGAGCCGTGCTGAGCAGCGCTGATGCTGAGTCTCGCCTGCTCAGTCAGGAGCGATTCCATGGACTGGCAGGAGAGCCAGCGTGCGCGATCAGGGGGCAGCGCAGTGACATCGCCGGGCCAATAGCCCGCGAAGCGCTGACGTCAACGTCACGGCGTTGACGTCATGCCGATTGGCTCTGCTGTCGGCTGAAAATCCCAGCGCCTCAGCACGCCTGCGGACGCTCGCGGGAGCCCCCTCTAAAGACATCCTCATTGAGGATGACGGGGCTCCTCGCGGAGCGTCAGCACGGCTCCCCCCTCTATGGACGTAGCCTTAGGCGCATAGGAGCAGGATTTGCTCTGTGTATGCGCTACACGAGACATTGGAGATAGATACATAAGGGGATTAAGGATTAATTGGTGCAATTTGGGGGCAAAATATTGCACAAGGTGTAGCAAAGATTGGGATTTTTTTTTCTTTGATACCTCTTTTTGATTTAATTGCGAACTTACACCTGTTAACTAGTAAGGGGTTGAATAAGTTTAAAAGGTGCTTTCCTGTTTTTAAAATACCTTTTCATGGGAGTTGCATCCACATTGCTAGACTCACTAGGGCTGATGTATTCAAGTCTTCCACCAGCAAAACCGGAGCAAAGAAACATCCCCAAATTTCGCAAAGAAAAATGCCCCTTAGGAAACAAGGGGATATCTGGGCATTTGTGTTCTTCAGTTTTGCAGCTGGGAGAGCGATACATCCCCCACAAACCTTCTGGGGGTGAAGCAACAAGGACATACAAATCTCAATAACGGGAATTTTTCTTTTTTGAAAAATAATTGAATTAAAAGGGTCAGTTCTATGTACGAGGTACAAAAAATATATATCTTATTACAAAGATTCAAATCATCCTTATAAAAGTTGTACTCTGGTCACCATGGCTAGCTCTGAACGATATCCCTGGGGTCAACGCCTCCAATATACTGCTTTAATAGTTGTAGACGCGTTCTCCTTGGATGAAGTGTAGAAGACAGGGAGACATAGACGCTTATCAAAACAAGGAGATAAATAAAAGGGGCAGAGAAAAGGATAGACAAGGGCCAAGATACTCCAGAAGAGTTCAGCAACCAACGCTACGACAGCAGTCACTGTGAGATCTTGCGGATCAGCTGTCCTATAAGCCCAAGAAGTCCGGGAAGCAGCGAGAACCACAACCCCTATGTGGAGCCCAGCTGAACTGGAATCGTTCGATGGCAACCCCCTCCCCGCCCCCCCCTTCCTACCTTCCCCCCCCCCTGGTGTAGTATGTCGGTACGTCTTGTTGGTCTGTTAGTATCCCCAGTATGTCTTTTGTGAGTATAATTATAATTTGAGTTGTTGTGGATACATTTGTATAAGACAATGGGTTGGAAGAAAATGTGATTATTGTACCATGCACTCAACAAAAATAAAAAAACTTTTGGTTGAAAAAAATAAAATAAAAGTTGTACTCGTTTGCATCCTGTTAAAATGAATAGGTTTCCATTTTCTCTAGGTCCACTGAATTCAAGAATATCAGCTACGTATTTTTGTGGGGTGTAGCCCTGGTCCCCTCCGGTCCTCCTGTCTTCCTAGTTGCCCCCCTTACCTCCGCTGTTCCTGGGAGGTGCTGGTGGCGATGGGCTCGTCGGTGACTCCTGGCAAAGGGCGCCACCATGTTGGAGTGCGCACGTGGAGGTTCGTGCATGCGCAGGAAGAGCTCCGGCAGCCATTATCCAGTCACGCATGCGCAGAAGGTTCCCCCGCGATGGTCATTACAGTCGCGCATGTGCAGTACGCTAGGCGCACGCGGGGGGCGATAGGCTACACGGGAACTACAAGCCCCAGGGTGCATAGGGGCAAGGTACCACCTGACCCACAGCAGCCAATAGGGCTCGAGGATTCCCCTGCAGGGATAGATACATTTGGCGCGCTCAGGCCAGAGTCAGTCAGAGCTGGGACACAGGTAGGGGAGGGTGTAGGGAGTCTGTGGCCCCTGTACTAGGCCAGATTCCCCCTAGGCAAGCTTGTGGCTGCTACAGGGACAGGCCCTTAGGTAGGGACCATGCCCCATTAGCTATTTGATGAGGTCAGGGACACAGCTGCAATGCTGCGCAGCCCTGATAATTGTGGTCTGGGACCAGACCACCCTACAAGATAAAGAGACTATCTTCACGGTGGGACACTCCAGCGGGATACCACCCCACGTGGAGGTGTTCTCGTCGCGGATGACATCGCTGGATCGGCGGATCCCCTCTGTCTTCCAATCAGCGCGCCCGGGTGCTGGAGCACCGGGCAGGTACCTATACACCAAGTGCACCAACAAGTGCACCTCACCTAGTGGTCAGCGCTGTCTCACACATTGGGGGTTGGGTGTGGGACTCTCTGTGGACACGGTGTGGTGCCGTGCCAGGCTTGGTGGGTAGTTGTACCTATAAGTGACCATTAGAGCGTTAAGAGTTATGTTGCCAGTAAAGGTATTGTTTTATACAAAGTGTGTGATTACTGTTTTGGGGTCCTGTGAGGGGGCTGCTCCCACTACGCTGGGATCCCTCACAGGTGGAGGCGCTGCACCGAGAGTATTGTATTATATCACCCCGGCTCCCCGTGGCGGAGGCTTAGGCCCCGGCTCCCCAACAGGTAAACGCAGCACCAGTAGCATCTTTATAGCATACACCTCAATCTCACTTAGGGAGGGGGTACATGGGCTATAGGGGTTTGGCTGATAACAGTTTTTGGAGTTACTACAGAAACAATGGACAAAACAGAAACAATTTACCATTCATTTTGACAACCAACACGCATCTCATCACCAAGACATTAGATAAAGATTGTAAAACATCTCAACGCTTTTGTTAACCATGTAAGGGTGAGGTCTCAGTCAGCACTGTGGCACGTGCGCCCGGCGGCAGGGGGGGGGGGGATTGGGGGGGAGGGGCCGCGCGTGCACAGCGCTGAACCGCAATCTGCTGTCTGGGGGGGGGGGAGAGGGAGCATTTGCGACAGGAGGGGGCGTGGCGGTGGGATTGCAGGGGCGTGGCCATCACCTCACGCGGCTTGTTCGCCCACATTGGCTGAACTGCCGGCGGGGGCTTGGCCACACCTCCGTCGCAAACGCTGATCTTAAATTCCCCTGCCTGCCTGAAAACATGTGGCGCACCGCTGGGGAAAGGTGCGCGACAGGGTAGGAACTGGGACCGGATTTACTGGGGGGGGGGGGGGTTGAACACACAGCGCACACCGTAGAAGTTACGTTGGCTGCCCCCTAACAGTTTAAATGATTATTTCAAAACACATACTTCTCATTTTGGTAAAGTGCCAGCCTGCTCCATTTAACCTATGAAACATGCTACCGTCTGCACCAGTTGTGCAGCCTGCAAATTGTCATACATGATCTCCTGAGTCTACACCAGCTATTTCATGGCTGCGTTCTCATGTCAAACACGCTCTTTCACTTCACTAGGCCAACTGTAATACAATAGAACAGGAGTGGCCAACTCCAGTCCTCAAGGGCCACTAACAGGTCAGGTTTTCAGAATATCCCGGCTTCAGCACAGGTGGCTCAGTCATTCTAAGCAGGGATATCCTGAAAACCTGACCTGTTGGTGGCCCTTGAAGACTGGAGTTGGCTGCCCCTGCAATAGAACTAATACAAGTGAAAAATAATTATGAGCCATTACCTGAAACTGAAGTCTGTTGCACCTATTTCCACAGTGGGCACTAAAAGCCTGAAACACCCCACACCCTCTGCTCTTTCCAGCCTTCAGAGATCACCCCACACATGCTAGTAACATTCCTTTAATTGTCAAACTGAGTCTAATCTTAAAGGTACAGTCCATTTATAAAATGGGACTTAAATGCAAATAATCAGACTCTTACAAAGTGTGTGTGTGTGTGTGTGTGTGTGTGTGTGTGTGTGTGTGTGTGTGTGTGTGTGTGTGTGTGTGTGTGTGTGTGTGTGTGTGTGTGTGTGTGTGTGTGTGTGTGTGTGTGTGTGTGTCAAAAGTGGTTTTATTTTAGGAACCCCCAACCCCCTGTATTTTCTAAGCATAAAAATAGCTTTAACCCAATGTTAAAACTATTTCGAATCTTTTGAACTCCGACATAGAACCACTATTTACAATTAGACATCCATAGCTCAAACCCCATACAGTGAAAACAAATCTAAAAAAATGAAGTGCAGAGAAAATAAATATATACTTTCCATACTTAACCACTTTTAACTGTACTGTAGTTCATAAATAGCCATTCTTAATTTTAACCCCTTAGGAAAAAGTAGGTATGAGCACCATGGAGGGG
The DNA here is from genome assembly GCF_040206685.1 of Ascaphus truei. NCBI lineage: Eukaryota > Metazoa > Chordata > Amphibia > Anura > Ascaphidae > Ascaphus > Ascaphus truei. The sequence continues at coordinate 396,366,205 of NC_134486.1, forward strand.
GGAGGAGTTATAAGGAGTTAATGGTCCGGGGGGGGGGGGGCGTGTAAGGGGGTTATGGGCCTGGGGGCTATAAGGGGGTAATGGACTGAGGCGGTATTAGGAGGTCCGGGAGGGGCTATAAGGGGGCAATGGGCCTGGGGGAGTGTTATAAGGGGGTAATGGGCCTGGGGGGAGGGTATAAGGAGTTAATGGGCCTGGGTGGGTGGTATAAGGAGTTGATAGGCCTGGGGCTTATAAGAGGGTAATGGACCTAGGGGGCTATAAGGGGTAATGGGCCTGGGGGTCAAGTAGCATAGGTGACAGAAAAATGTGGGTTTACCTGGGGCCCTTGGATGGGCCTGCAGGAGGCCCACAAAAAGGGATCCTGCTGGAAGAATGATGTCCGGTGATCAGGAGGGCTCTGGAAGCTAGCAAGAGGACCTAGAGAAGGAGGGGTAAGATGGGCGGCGGCGGGCAACAAATGGGAGGGCACTTCGGGCCTGCTGGTGGTCCCGCAGGAGGGCCTGGGCAGAGGTGCAGACCATAAACTATAGGGTTGCTCGGCCCTTTAACTGACCGGGCCCCGGACAGCAGTCCTGGCTGTCCGCCCTGTTGGCAGCCCCGCTTGACGTGATTGCAAGTGTAAGGGTGTGTTAGATACCATGTGTGCGCGCGGAGGGAGTACGGCAGGTTCCGCGACGGCACGGTAGTACAGGGTGCCGCCATGTTGTTGCGCAATATTGCAAAGGACACTGACGGGGTGAAGAGGTCGCGCATGCGCAATGGGAGCGCGCGAACAACAGGCCAATAAGGGAAAGGCTCTGATAATGGACCACAACTCCCGCGAGCTCTGGAACAGTCACCTGACGCTAGGAGCCAATGAGAGGGTGGGAATTAAGGAAGGAGGAACAGGAAGCGTGGGGGAGAGACCACGCTAGGCAGAGGAGATCGGGACCGAGCGAGAGGAGGTAGTGTGAGTGCAGGGGGTCCGTGACCCGCCTGCATAGGCCAGCTATTACCCTCAGGCCCATAGGAGGTTTCCCTGAGTCACAGTAGGCTGCTGTACTGCAGGAACGCCCGATAGTGGTAGGAATTGTCCCCTTAGTTAGGGACAGCGCACAGAGTTGTGAACGGTCACAGGCATCTGGGATCAGACGGCTGGACACCGCGACATCTGGAGGCCAAGGGCGGAGGCAACGGACCCTTTGCGAAGAAGCACCGGTCACCGCCGTGACCGGAAGGTACAATTGTAAAAGCAAGTGCACCAACACCGGTCATCAGGCGCTGATCCCGCCTTAGGAATAACTTTGTAGTGACACTAGCAAGTGGCTAGCGGACTGAGTATATTACCTAATACCTTACAAGGACAACACTCTATAAGAGCGTGGCGGAGCCACTGTTATACTGGACAAATTCTCTAGGGATGTGGCTGAGCCACGGTAGTATAAGGACTTTAACGTTGTAATATACATATATATGCAAGTTATGTGTGATGTTATATAGAGGATAAGATATGGTTACCTATGCATAGTAAACTTGGTTGCACGCACTGTTGTATGTTTCTTGCCCAGGGCGATCTTACGTAACGGGGATCCTGGGCAAGTGGAGGCGCTGCGCTAGAACCGTTACCCCAGGCTCCCAGCTAGCGGAGGCTCAGATCTCCTGGAGCCGCAGGTTGAGTACAGTACCAGTAGTCCCTTAGTAAGGTGTCAGAAAAAGGGCTACACAAGCTTGAAATGTTTTTGCAAAGGGATTTAACTAAATAACCCACACTTATGAGAAGAATAAACAGAGGCAAAACAGATAGTAATTAACTAAATAATTTGTAATATTGGTGCTTCTTTGTCTATAGAACAATTATTGTTTAAGCCACTTTCAACACTATATATATTTGGACAAAGAGGGTACTCAAAACTTGGTGCAGGTGCTCTTGGGCGTAGGGTGTTGGTCCAGGAAATATGTGGAAATAAGAAAAAAAAAAAAAAGAAAATATAGTGTAATACGTTCAGATGCTTAACACAATTTTTTGATCTTACACTTGGACTACCTTGAGTTTTGTACATGGACCGCAAATAATTCCCGCATTCTCCCTATTCCCTAGTGTTCTCACTAGCTGACCACTTGGCCAAAGGTCAGACAATAGGACACAAAACTAGTAGAATATCCAAATAAAATTATTTATATCCAACCCCTATAACCCCAACAATATAAACATCAGTGCGATCTTCCGGGTGAGGGTTACATTAATACAATTACACTTTTGACAGGGCGCTGTGCAGTTGTGTGTGTGTGTATGTCTCACAGAGTCCCCACGATCCCGTGAGTAAGTGCTAACATGAACATTGGAGCTCTTATAGTCAGTATGGTAGCGTAGCAGGCCTGTCTCATCACAAAGATTTCAGTACCCTTTCCTGTACTGAAGATCCGCTCGGGGAGCCTGTCTGTGGCCTTGTCAGCCTGCTGTTGCTTCTACGTCTCAGGCTGGGGCCGTCCTCTGCAGAGTCTCTCCCTAGCTCCTGTCTGCTTGCTGTCTCAGGCCGTGATTATACCTAAAAATACCGGCAGTGCGAAGCAGTGCGGCTCAAAAACAACATACAAAAAAATAATGAATGTACACATACCTGTAACGCTGTGCGCGCCGCTTGGAGCTTTAGGGCAGCAGATTCCTGAAGAGATTTTCAAAATTGTTTCTGGCACGCGACGGCCGCGTCACGTGAGCGGTCCAGCCAATTAGGGTGAATCGCTTATGGCCACGCCTCCGCCATGCCTTCATGTCTCCTCTGCTTCTCTTCTCTCCTGTCTCCCCTGAATGTTCAAGATGCCCCATGGCGGCAGGGTGAGGGTGACGTCACCAGATCGGGTTGCCACCTGCCGGACACTGGTATAATCAAGGCCTCAGTCTGTGTTGCGGGAGTATGCTTTGATCCCTCTGTGCAGCAGGCTCTGCACACAGCCTCACTGCATAAGCTCCCTGCAGATCTGACCTCTCAACTTTTGCACTTTGCACTCCTGTCCCTTCATTGGCTGTCCTGTCATGTGTACCTATTCCAGCTTCAGGGGCTTCTGGGAGGAGTAGTCCATCTACTGACTCCCTCCCAGCAGTACACACCCAAGAGGAACACAGCCAGGGGGCAGCATGTATAGAAAGCTGTATCATCAGAAATATTTTTGATTCAGAATTTGTGGATCTGTTTGAACAAAATAATTTCTCTCCTACATGCTGCTGCTGCTGTTGTTGTGTCCTATCAAAGGGTTATGTATCCATCATTCTCCCTGCTAACCCTCTATGTATCCATCATTCTCCCTGCTAACCCTCTATATATCCATAATTCTCCCTGCTAACCCTCTATATATCCATCATTCTCACTGCTAACCCTCTATATATCCATCATTCTCACTGCTAACCCTCTATATATCCATCATTCTCACTGCTAACCCTCTATGTATCCATCATTCTCCCTGCTAACCCACTATGTATCCATCATTCTCCCTGCTAAACCTCTATGTATCCATCATTCTCCCTGCTAACCCTGTATATATCCATCATTCTCACTGAAAACCTCTATGTATCCATCATTCTCCCTGCTAAACCTCTATATATCCATCATTCTCACTGCTAACCCTCTATATATCCATCATTCTCACTGCTAACCCTCTATGTATCCATCATTCTCCCTGCTAACCCTCTATGTATCCATCATTCTCCCTGCTAACCCTCTATGTATCCATCATTCTCCCTGCTAACCCTCTATATATCCATAATTCTCCCTGCTAACCCTCTATATATCCATCATTCTCACTGCTAACCCTCTATATATCCATCATTCTCACTGCTAACCCTCTATGTATCCATCATTCTCCCTGCTAACCCTCTATGTATCCATCATTCTCCCTGCTAACCCTCTATGTATCCATCATTCTCCCTGCTTACCCTCTATGTATCCATCATTCTCTCTGCTAACCCACTATGTATCCATCATTCTCCCTGCTAAACCTCTATGTATCCATCATTCTCCCTGCTAACCCTGTATATATCCATCATTCTCACTGCTACCCCTCTATATATCCATAATTCTCCATGCTAAACCTCTATGTCTCAATCATTCTCCCTGCTAACCCTCTATGTATCCGTCATTCTCCCTGAAAACCTCTATGTATCCATCATTCTCCCTGCTAAACCTCTATGTATCCATCATTCTCCCTGCTAAACCTCTATATATCCATCATGCTCCCTGCTAACCCTCTATGTATCCATCATTCTCCCTGCTAACCCTCTATGTATCCATCATTCTCCCTGCTAACCCGCTATGTATCCATCATTCTCCCTGCTAACCCTCTATGTATCCATCATTCTCACTGCTAACCCTCTATATATCCATCATTCTCACTGCTAACCCTCTATGTATCCATCATTCTCCCTGCTAACCCTCTATGTATCCATCATTCTCCCTGCTAACCCTCTATGTATCCATCATTCTCACTGCTAACCCTCTATGTATCCATCATTCTCCCTGCTAAACCTCTATGTATCCATCATTCTCCCTGCTAAACCTCTATATATCCATCATGCTCCCTGCTAACCCTCTATGTATCCATCATTCTCCCTGCTAACCCTCTATGTATCCATCATTCTCCCTGCTAACCCTCTATGTATCCATCATTCTCCCTGCTAACCCTCTATGTATCCATCATTCTCACTGCTAACCCTCTATATATCCATCATTCTCACTGCTAACCCTCTATGTATCCATCATTCTCCCTGCTAACCCTCTATGTATCCATCATTCTCCCTGCTAACCCTCTATGTATCCATCATTCTCACTGCTAACCCTCTATGTATCCATCATTCTCCCTGCTAAACCTCTATGTATCTATCATTCTCCCTGCTAACCCTCTATGTTTCCATCATTCTCCCTGCTAACCCTCTATGTATCCATCATTCTCCCTGCTAAACCTCTATGTATCCATCATTCTCCCTGCTAACCCTCTATGTATCCATCATTCTCACTGCTAACCCTCTAGGTATCCATCATTCTCCCTGCTAACCCTCTATGTATCCATCATTCTCCCTGCTAACCCTCTATGTATCCATCATTCTACCTGCTATCCCTCTATGTATCCATCATTCTCCCTGCTAACCATCTATGTTTCCATCATTCTCCCTGCTAACCCTCTATGTATCCATCATTCTCCCTGCTAACCCTCTATGTATCCATCATTCTCCCTGCTAACCCTCTATGTATCCATCATTCTCCCTGCTATCCCTCTATGTATCCATCATTCTCCCTTCTAACCATCTATGTTTCCATCATTCTCCCTGCTAACCCTCTATGTATCCATCATTCTACCTGCTATCCCTCTATGTATCCATCATTCTCCCTGCTAACCATCTATGTATCCATCATTCTACCTGCTATCCCTCTATGTATCCATCATTCTCCCTGCTAACCATCTATGTTTCCATCATTCTCCCTGCTAACCCTCTATGTATCCATCATTCTCCCTGCTAAACCTCTATGTATCCATCATTCTCTCTCCTAACCCACTATGTATCAATCGTTCTCCCTGCTAACCCTCTATGTATCCATCATTCTCCCTGCTAAACCCTTTTGGGACTTGATCGATATCTTCTGAAGCGATCGTACAGGCTGTTTTACTGGACGAAAATCCCCATTAAAAGGTTTTTTTTGGGCCGAAAACACACCGCACAGCCTGTTAGACAGATATCGAAGTACCCCTATGTATTCATGAGGCTCCCATCTAAACCTGTATGCATTCATTAGATGCCCTGTCGCTCTCTACACACCCATCAAATGTGCTACGTGTTTGAATCTTAGACCTGTGTGTCTCTTACCTGTATCTGCCGAGAAACCATAGAATAATGATCTAAAGGGAAGAGGTCTCCCAGCGCTAGAAGATTTTTTTTTTTTGTCATAGAAACGTTTAGTAAATATGGTTTCTTATCTCCTGGAGCCCGAAAATTAGACTGAAGTTTTTCATAACAGGGACCTAATTGTGCCTGCAAAATTCTATATACAGCTGTGTGTATGTTGCCCGCACTACATAAGAGAAATATTATTGTGTTATTTTGCCATAAGATTGAATAAATACAATTACTAAACTATTTTTTTTTTTAAATGTTCCCCAATCTGCTGGTGTTGGAAGAAAAAGTCAACAGGAAATGCATCTTTTTAAGTTCTAGGAAGAATTTTTATTTTCTTATTCTATAGGTTTCCAAAAGTGTCGTCGACATAGTACTGTTACCCATAATGCTTACCATTTTTTTTATTACACCTGTACAGTTATAGCTTGTGTGTTGCCTACAAATATTGTTATCTCGGAAGGATACTTTCTACGTTCAAACATTACAAAGGGAAAAACAGTCACGGTTTGTTTTTTAAACAATTTTCAAGAACAGCAGATCGACATTTCCATCACAGGGGACCCTTAACTCTTTTATCACAGACTTTCTAGCTAGTTATCTTTATTAAAGATTTTTTTTTTTAAATCAAACATATCAGTGATTAATGGCATTGTACTTTAACGAAGCAGGGATGTTGTTATCTCTTTCTTTAGCATTGGAGACACGCAGTGAGTTTCTGCTGGTCACACCTCACTACATGGGCTGTGGTTATGTCAGAGGTTCCCAACTCCAGTCCTCGAAGACTGAGCCACCCCGTGCTGAAGCAGGGATATCCTGAAAACCTGACCTGTTGGGGGGGTGAGTGGGGTGGTCTTGAGGACTGAAGTTAAGAACCCCTGTGTTATGTGATATAATAAACCATCGTTGGCCTGCTGGGCGAATGTTGACATTGCCAGAATGAGTGCGTTTCCGCTAATGATCCATCAATAAGACATAATAAATCACAAAGTTCAATCAAACGGGATCAATACAAATCTGGGTCACTGCTGTAGTTTTGGTGAATGTTACCGGCTGGAAAATACCAACAAGTCCTTTCTAATTCAAAGCAAAATATAATATTAAAAAAAAAAAACACACATTTGGGGGGGGGGAGGGGGGAAATGGCGTAGGCACTGTTCATATTCAGCAGCCATTATGCCTTTAACTGCAGTGGCTGCAAAATCAGCTGCTTCTATGAGCTTTTCTTCAATGTATTGTGATGCCGCTTCCATACGCCGGAGAAGATAGCTCCATTCAAATGGATGGGCCTAACATCTTCTTGCTTTCCTGAAGCGGCTGTAAGGCATACTGAATAAGGTTCAATGGGGTTATGGACTCGAGCCTTATAATTGCAAAACTGGTTCAAAAACAGCCCATAAAACAACACCATATATTTACCCAAGAAAACCCCATTCGAAATGATTGGATGAATGTAGTGCAAATCCTGTGCCGTTTATTTTTATTTTTTTAATTTTTTGCAGCCGGGAGACTTTAGCAAATAAACCTGTGTAAGAGGAAACGGCGTATATACTTTTTCAATCCCCAATGGCAAGCACATATTTCTGGAGTGATATCGGGTTACAAAGAAAGGCGCAAGAAAAAGGTTATTCTCACGGATAGGGGAGCTGACGGCAGAATAGGAAACAGAAAACAGGAGAGCTATCATAAGTTAACAACATATATGAATATAATTTCAATTACTTAGGGCAGGGGTTCTCCGCTCCAGTCCGCAAGCTCCCCCAACAGGTCAGGTTTTCAGGATATCCCAGGATATCATTCTCCCTGCTAAACATCTGTATACATCATTCTCCCTGCTAACCCCCTATGTATCCATCATTCTCCCTGCTAACCCCCTATGTATCCCTCATTCTCCCTGCTAACCCCCTATGTATCCATCATTTTCCCTGCTAACCCTCTATGTATCCATCATTCTCCCTGCTAACCCCCTATGTATCCATCATTCTCCCTGCTAACCCCCTATGTATCCATCATTCTCCCTGCTAACCCCCTATGTATCCCTCATTCTCCCTGCTAACCCCCTATGTATCCCTCATTCTCCCTGCTAACCCCCTATGTATCCATCATTCTCCCTGCTAACCCCCTATGTATCCATCATTTTCCCTGCTAACCCTCTATGTATCCATCATTCTCCCTGCTAACCCCATATGTATCCATCATTCTCCCTGCTAACCCCCTATGTATCCATCATTCTCCCTGCTAACCCCCTATGTATCCATCATTCTCCCTGCTAACCCCCTATGTATCCATCATTCTCCCTGCTAACCCCCTATGTATCCATCAATCTCCCTGCTAACCCTCTGTGTATCCATCATTCTCCCTGCTAACCCCCTATGTATCCATCATTTTCCCTGCTAACCCTCTGTGTATCCATCATTCTCCCTGCTAACGTTCTATGTATCCATCATTCTCCCTGCTAACCCTCTATGTATCCATCATTCTCCCTGCTAACCCTCTATGTATCCATCATTCTCCCTGCTAACCCCCTATGTATCCATCATTCTCCCTGCTAACCCCCTATGTATCCATCATTCTCCCTTCTAACCCCCTATGTATCCATCATTCTCCCTGCTAACCCCCTATGTATCCATCATTCTCCCTGCTAACCCCCTATGTATCCATCATTCTCCCTGCTAACCCCCTATGTATCCATCATTCTCCCTGCTAACCCTCTGTGTATCCATCATTCTCCCTGCTAACCCCCTATGTATCCATCATTCTCCCTGCTAACCCCCTATGTATCCATCATTCTCCCTGCTAACCCCCTATGTATCCATCATTCTCCCTGCTAACCCCCTATGAATCCATAGAATGTATGAAGCAGGGATATCCTGAAAACCAGACCTGTTGGGGGACTTGCGGACTGGACTTGAGAACACCTGACTTCTGGTTTTGATTGTGTATTTTTCACCTTCAAAATCTAGTCTTCCAAACTTATTGCAATATTTTATTCTCCTTGTGACTCAACTTTGCAGTGTCCGGCAGGCAGTGCAGTTAAATGTTTATGTCGATAAGGAATGTGATCGTTTAAAAAATATATTATACTAATTATGACAGAGAGAGTTAAACCAATCGCTGTGGCTCTTAACCGCAAAGGGGTTAAAAAAAGGTATATTAATAAAAAAATAATGCACATGATCAAATGACGTTTTAAAATACAGGTTATATCTTAAATCACAATTATTTCACTAGTTCAGCAAAATGTTCCCTCTTATTTAACAAAAGTGTGTTCTCCCTACTGTGTGCTGTATGGCCAGTTAAGTTGTGGGCGCATAGGGTGTGTTTTATATAGAAGCCCCTTTGACTTGTTCAATCTTATTAAAACATATTCAGTTTGGATCATATCCTGTAAAGATGGCCATATGTGCCTTAGTAGACATCATTTTGTTTCTTTATCAGTTAAAACAACTAATAGTATGAATGGCCCAAGTTTCAAATCCTTAACATCTGCACATCTATAAAGTGATGGAACTCTTATCTCTGTCTTTCCTTCTGACCAACGGGTGTTCCTGTCGGGTTTATTAAAAGCTCTGGTCCTATTTAGGAAAGTAGAAGTCATTTTCTTTTGTGATTGTAGTTTTTGGCCAGAAGATTTTTGGAGAAATATTGCAAAGATTGAGAGCCCATATCTGCATGTCTTCTATTGGTCCCCAAACTAACTTCATTCACCCCATTGTCATGTCGTGCAATGGTTACGCTGAAGAAAAGGATTGTGGGTAGTGACATGCAAAATGAGCACAGTGGGAGAAATATTGCATTTGTTTTGCCTACTCGGCCCTGATCAGTGCAATTTGGGCCCTACTGCCGCATTCTTGTCTCAGTTGGGCATGACAGCAGTGGATCTGCTATAATCCATGATATCTGTTATTGTGCTCTTTAGATTTAGGCTTTCGGGCTCCAGTTTGCACCACTTCAAAAGATATCTTAAATTGTACAACAACATCTTAAAACCATAGAACGGTGGCTACCTGGCAGGCCATTTTCAATTGATTGTAACTGAACCAAGGACAGGGGCTTTAAACAATTGTTTCCATGGACAGGAGCTTTAAACCATTATTACAGAGGACAGGTGCTTTAAACCATTTGCTAACAGGTGGGCCTACAGTGCACTGTGTTGCATTACCCTCTGGCAGCCGAAGGGTTAAGTATTGCTGTGTAGCTGCAGCATCTGGACTACCCCCATCTCTGAGTTAAAAAAAAAAAGCACAGTGGCCTGGTGGCAGAAAAACAAACCTGCAACAGATTTTAAAACCCCATATATTTCCTGTGTTTTTTTTTTTTTTTTTTTTTACACCAGTTTTGTGTAAAAAAGGACCTCTTCTCTTAACCTCCAACCACTAGAAGTGGAGTAGTGGAACCCCTTCATTATTTAAAGTGTACTCAATGTGCAGCGCTCTAGAAATGGATCCCATCCAACTGGGGATTACAGATGGAACAATAAAAAAAGGCCATGCTTAGATGTGCAAATGTTGCCAGCATAGACGACTCTCAGCAGTGAAGAGCACACAGTATCCTCCTCTCCTCTTGGTACGTCACAAAGATAAACACACATTTTATTCTCTTGTGCCTTCATAGTCATGTTCTAGAATGCTCTGGTTGGTAAATTCTACAACCACATCTGCAAAGTTTCCACCCATGCAGGAAATTGAATCTGAGTCTTTTACATATGACCAGTGGTTGCATGGAGCTAGTCTCTCCATATCTCTCATAGTTGGAAACCTCTTCCGTTCATTCGTAAAATGTTGGTGAGGATGAGTCTTCATTGAGTAGCCGAAATTCTGTTCCAGCCACACGTCTTCCCATCCCTTTTAGAGTGAATCCAGACCTTAAATTATTTACTGTATTGTTTTTATGTTAGTTCTGCTTTTATTTCTTCAAATTTAAAAAAAATTCTAGGATCTCAAGTCTATTGAAAGCTAGCAATGTTTTCTTTCTTTAGTGACATCTCCAGGGAAGAAAGGAGTTTGTTAAGTACAATGACCACATCCTTGGTCAGTAAGGCAAATGTTCACGTGAAGTAAGGAGGTGGCGGATGTGACTTGCACTGGTTGTGCGGTGGCTTTAAGCTATGACCAGGCTGTTCCAGGGCTCATGTTTGGAGCTGGCTTGTGAAGGCGTGTTGATGGCAGAGTGGTGGCTCTGAGGGGAGAGTTTTAGGCCTGTCATGGGGAGAATAGAAGATCCATGGCCTATAATGGTAGATACCGAGGATGCCTAAAACAGACAAACAGCAAAGCAAATGTGTGAAATGTAGGTATAGAAATAGCCAAAACATGAAATAAGAAAAACACAATGATATCTTTAGAAAGCAAGGCCGACGACTTAACTCCAGATAAGCAAAGATAAAATACCCATGTGTTGTATTATTCTGTCGATTCACAGATTCCAGGGGGAGCATAGAGGAAAAAACACAAAAGCACAGAAAATCTAAGTGCAGGAGAAACGCACTTAGATTTTCTGTGCTTTTGTGTTTTTTCCTCTATGCTCCCCCTGGAATCTGTGAATATACTGCAACATTTTGGGACAAGTGAAGACAAATCCCACCAGAGGGTTTGAGCAGGGGGTTAAAATGTAATATTTATTTCATCACTATTTTGGTTTTCACAATTTTTCACGTTTATGTGCAATATATTGTATGTGCACTTTATATTAATTTTATTTAGAGTGTTATATTCACTTCACTGAATTTATAGTGATCACCTGTTAAGTTTTTTGCGCCTACGTATCACTTTCTACCGGTAATTTGTATTATTCTGTCAACGCAGACTTTACACAGGTCCCCAAACCGTGGTTCATTCAAGTCTTCGTTACGTCATACGGTGGTTGGGCTGCCAACAAGGATTCTGGGTAGTGACATGCAAATTAGCACTTAGTAGGCATACCACTTTTAGATTCCTATCTACTTTGTGGATTATCTGCAACTTTTGCTTACTGCATCAAACGGCTTCTATAACTAAGCGTGGGACAACGACGATGCAGTGTCAGTGGGCCAGCTCAAAGACGCCGTGTCATCCTTTTGGACTCACCGATTTGATCTTGGCTACTGATTCTTCATTGCGAAGCTGGTAGCAGTTACAAACCAGACGCATCAGATAAAAAAAAAATGAACAGACTGAAGGCCATATTTAATAAGCGGTGCTAAGCCTAGGGAACCCTTAGGCGCAGCACCCTTTAGTATTTCCAGAACTAAGTGGGGAACGTGGTCCTTATCTGCTGTCAAGTTTCTGCATGTACAATTTTTGCCAACCCCAGTATAATTATACTTTGGAAGCATACTAGATTAAATGCATGGATCTCCTTGATAAAGCACCCAATAGGTGCGAAACGCATAGGACGGTTCTCGTTCCTCCTTTGTGGTGATGTATCAACATTAAAATAAATATATTTTTTACTATGACTTTGCCTGGCTCCCTTGGCTGTTCGCGGCTATTTTTGCACCTTACATCTAAATGCATGGAGCACATTTGTTGGGATAGATGGAAGGAGGGCAATTGCATTATCATCATTACCCATCTATAGCTGGATAATCTGAGGTACAGGAACTGCCTCAGCCGGACTGGGTGTAACCGGCAGAGGGTGGCGTTGAACCCCAATAGTCCATCATGCCCCCTTTTTACATTGGTTTAATTACAATAGTAAAACATTAACAATATAAATAAAAGTCAGGACCGTATTAAAGAAAATAAATAATCACTTTACAAAAACATCCCTAGATAGGCTCAAATCCTCTAGAAAGAGTTGTTGGCACATAATCCTAAAATAATTTTGTAATGGAATTGTTAGTTTAATGTTTTTATAGGATACTAAATAATGTTTAACTACTTTATTGTTTCATTTAAACCAGGAATGGCCAACTCCAGTTCTCAAGGGCTACCAACAGGTCAGGTTTTTCAGGATATTCCTACTTCAGCACAGGCGGCTCAATCAGTGGATCAGTCTTTGACTGAGTGAGCCATTTGTGCTGAAGCAGGGACTGGTTGAGCCACCGGTGCTGATGCAGGAACTGATTGAGCCTCCTGTGCTGAAGCAGGGATATCCTGAAAACCTGACCTGTTATCTCCTGTTCCCAGGTAGAAGCACGGGAATCTGCCTGCTGCCCAGGACACACACAAGTTAGGGCAATGAGTTGCATGCCTCTCTGGCAGAGAAGGGGTTGACATTAACAGGCTTCCCTGCACTAAAGCCCAGTGCAACTACGTTCCAAGGACACCTCTAGAACCTAAGCTGGTGGTATTATTCAGAGCACCGACCCCCCGCTCCGGGAGCTCCCTTACCGCACCTGGGATATGCAGCTGGAATGTTCGTATGAAAGTCCTGGCTCGATCTTTATGGGGCGCATCTCCTCTGCCGCAGCGGAGTTTGTAGAGCTGGTGGTGGGAGTGAGCCTGTCGCTACAACTTGGTCCTAGGAGAAAATGGACGTTAAAGCTCTCATTGGATATAACTGAACACGGGCAACATGTGTTTTATTATTAATAATACTATTATTATTTTATGTGAACAATATAAACCATTGGTGAACCTATCTGAACATGGCCCTGGAGAGATGTACATGCACTGTAATACTTTGCAGGAGGCTCGCGGTGCGCATGCGTACAAAGTGAGCACATGTATTTGACAAACAATCAAAGTTTCGGTCCCATCTTGCACCTTCATTGCACCTTCATTGTATACTGTGATAACGTTTAGGGAAGGGGTGCTCAACACCAGTCCTCAAGACCCCCCCACCCCCCCAACAGGTCAGGTTTTGAGGATATCCCTGCTTCAGCACAGGTGGCTCAATCAGTCCCTTTGAGCCACCTGTTCTGGAGCAGGGATAACCTGAAAACCTGACCTGTTGGGGGGGGGGGGGGGGGGTGAGGACAGGAGCAGAGAACCCCTGGTTTAGAGTCCAACGAGAGTTTATTTATAGGCGTGCTGTAGTAGTGTGTATGGACGTTCAGAAACCTCACAGGTCGAGGGGTCGAAGTGGTACTAGGGGGTACAGAGTAACACTACTTTTCAATTTACAACCCTCAGTATAACTCATTTCTTACGGACTGACTAATGGTTCCACTTGAAGAAAAATAGATTTTTTTAAGGAAGCCTTTCTCCTTTTTTTTTTACTTTGTAAGAATAAATAATGCATTCATCTTTCTAAAATACAGGCAAAATAGGCTTTTGCCTGCGTTAATAAACAAATATTTACAAATTATTGGATTGACTGATACAGAATCAGCAAGTCCCCTGTAGAAAGTGCATTGCCTTGGTACACAACAAGCTAATCAATGTTTTATATTTTATATACTGATGTGAAAATATAAAGTGCTGAAGTGTTAAGTGAATAAAAATCAATATTTAGAATACAAACATGTGGTGTTGTTGGCTCTTGTTTAACTTGCTGTGGGAGGTATGAATCTCTGTTTACTTTGCAGAGAATGATAAATTCTATTAAACCTTAAATAGTATACGATTAAAATTCAGATGCATCATAAGATGATATCAAAATGCAGCATATTGAACAATGGTTACAGTAAATATCAACTATAGCAGTTAGTTTGCATATAAGTACTTTATACCAATTTGGCATGCATATCCTTCAGTTGTAATGCTGGTCTCAGGGTTACTAATATATTGTTAATCAGACAACAATGAATACTCTAAACTGTCAGATAAATGGTGTTTATCAAACAGCGCATCTCCAACGTAACTGCCTAATTTTACTTTAAACTTACTTATGATGTATCTTAGAGCCTGAAACGCGTAGGAGGTTGTGTTTTTTTGTATTTTGTTTATCCTTTTTTCATTTTTATGTAGTCTAATAAACGTTTTTATTCCCTGACATCTGGTGAGCTGATGGTGCTTTTTGGACGCTGCAGTCTTTCGCCAATCCTCACCTTTTTCCTATACACACACTGCACTGGTTGGGTGGCCAGGTGTCCAGTATTGAACGAAACTGTTTTGTATTTGAACACACTGTCCAGTAAGAAATGATAGGTAATACTGGACATGTATGTGTCCGGTATTACTTCTCAGGACATAGTAACCTGAGAGGCTTTGGGGGGCCACGTGATTTCCCCGAGCAGGGCTTTTGCTAAGGGGCTGGGCAGCTTCCTCCATCCTGATTGGCTGCTGCTGGCTAATGCAGACAATCAGGAGGAGGTGTCAGAAGCCTGGGGGTGAGGCCAAGGAGATGAGGAAACAACATGGAGCGGAGAGAGATGAGAAGGGTGTGTGTGTGTCACCTTTCACCAATGTCCAGTATTTTTGGAGACGCCACCTGGCAACCCTACTCAGCACCACTATTGTTTAAGACACTTCAACCACCACACAGGTCTCTTCTTTAAGGAGTAGACCTCCCATAAAGAAAAGACGTGTCAGGTGAGGTTAGGAAGGTCCTGTACACTGTCAGTTCAAATATGAACTATCATGTTGGTCTCTTAAAAGATATCACAACCCACAATACATCTTGGATTATGAAACCATAAAGTTGACAATGTAAAAGAGTCAAGGAAGAAATTCTAACTCTGCACTGTTCCACGGGGCATTTTTATGACACAGAAAGTCATTTGTTCTACCGATTTCATTTACATTTAACAAGTGACAATATTACTTCATCTTAACCACAGTGCATTGCAGACCTCTTGGCAGGAAAGTGGTTAAAAACAGGTGTGCACAGACAGATATGATGGTAAGAAAGAAATCTATGTCTGTGCAGCCTCCTGATAATTCTCAACCAGGGTGGCGTGATATCTTGGTGCGTCCACGACCATCAGCCAGATATATGGCACACGTGTATGGAGCAAGACAAGGACTTAGGGCACGCCAAAATGCCTCTTTACGGTTAGAAATAAGAAGAAAAGGGAAACGTAGCAGTTACATTTACAATATAAATGGAACAAAATATTTATAACAATGATTAAATATTAGACATATGCAAAACTTTTGCTAGAGGCCGCAAACCGGGGGAAATGTGTGTTTTTTTCAGCCGTGAAATTGTGACCTAGAAACAGCGGGCAAGCGATTCACTGATCATTCAGTCCCTGTGCATCGCAACTCTGCGTGATAGGCTAATTTGAGACATTGTCTAAAGTCACTAGATATGGTTAATGGGGAGACTATAAATGTGGCACACACCCTGTTTCACGCACTGGTGATATTTCGCTGAAAACTCGCAGAACCCTAAGACTACTTTTGTAATATTCGGAGCGCGTGGAGACGCGGCGAAACGTTTCTCAAAGGAACAAAACGGAAAATCGAAAAATGCTGAACATGTTGTGACTTCAGCTTGGACAGTGTCGCACGTCTGTGCATAGCTCTTCCATGGGAACACATTGGATTAAAAGGAATAAGGGTGGCGCATTAAATTAAAATAAGCTATGGGTGTCGCCATGGAGGACTGCTAATGTATAGCAAGCAGCTCGGGAATTTCCTAACACAGAAGACAAAAGGATTTCTATATTTATACGTGTAAATACACAGCCTGTTGGGGGAACACCTTTCAGTGTCAACATTCAAATTGCCCCATTAACCCCCCTGAGCAGCTTAAGACCACTCTTTAAAGATGCAATCCAAGCGGGCAAGTGTATTTAATTTTTTTTTAAATTTAGAATTGAAGCAGGGGGTCTCCGGAGCTGAACCCCGTTTATTTCAGCTCTGGGGACCCCCTGCTTCAAGAGATACTCACCTCCTCAGGGGGTGCAAGTAGCTGCTCTGGCTCGGGTAGCAGGGATCACGTAATGGCCGCTTTTCAAAGCTCCTGCGCGCCCTGCGGACCAATAGGAAGCCGTGATGTCATCCGGTGCAGCTTCCTTTTGGGTCACGTGACACGGGAGCTTAAAAAAGCGGAGAGATAGCGGCACTCCCTACAGAGGAAAGTATCTCCAGAAGCAGGGGGCCCCCGGAGCTGAAATTAACAGGGTTCAGCTGCAGTGACCCCCCCGCTTGAAATATATATATATATATACACCATTATTAGTTGTGAGACACCTGTCCTGATCTTGGTCTATTGCAATTACTGTATAATGTATTTGTTAGTGCTGCCGCCCAGTGGTAAGATCTGGTACGCTCCATTATTTGACAATTCCAAACCAGTGACCTACAGTATCCATCAACTTCTCCTGGCTGCAAAACTGGAGCAGAAAATATTACCCGAGTGAATAAAAAAATAACAGTCCTCCTGAGAGCCATGTTTTCTGTCGCTGTGCAATCTTCCTGCAATAATGTTACCCCAACAGACTTTGACAAATAGCATATAATGATTACACAAAACAGGACAATATAAGTATAATATAAAATATGAAAATGTATTTATTTTCTCATGATTTTGTTTTTTTTAACCGAACACCATTATTTTTTACAATATCCAGTTTAGGTATAGGTAATAACATCGATAATAACCCCAAAGTCAGTTTTGAGTCATTTAAGCACAGAAAAAGCACAATCGTGGGGCCCGTTGTGTATTGGCTACGTCAGGAGTGGCCAACTTCAGTCCTCAAGTTCCACCAGCTGTCAGGTTTTACGGCTGTCCCTGCTTCAGCACACGTAGCAGACTGAGCCACTGATTCAGCCACCTGTGCTGAAGCAGGGATAGCCTTACAACCTGGCCTGTGGCCCATGAGGACTGACGTTGGCCACACCTGATCTGTCGGGGGCCCTTGAGGACTGGAGTTGGCCGCCCCCTGGCTACGTGATGGGTTTCCAGCTCGTATTCTAGGGGAGATCGCGTTCTGTTCTCCTGCGGAACATTAAACGAGGTCTGTCCAGAAGACACGTGAGATCAGGACTTGTGGTAGTTCCCTTCTCTTCTGCCCTTTATTTGGTGCCTTATTGCGGGTTAACCCCGTCAGTGCCCCTCTGAGGGCATGGTTTATTGTTCCTACCTGTCGGTGTCTTGGACTTGCAGAGGTTCTTAGGTTTGCGTTTCCTTGTCTGGATTCCATCCTTCTTCATCGCTAGAGGTCTGGGGACCTGCAATGTAGGTGTGAAAACCAGGTTAACATCGCCGTTTATAACAGGCTAGACATTAGGGATATCCCTGCGTCAGCACAGACGGCTCAATCAGTGGCTCAGTCGAAGATCCACCTGTGCTGAAGCAGGGATATCCTGCAACCCTGACCTGTTGGTGGCCCTTGAGGACTGCAGTTGGCCACCCCTGCTCTAGGTCATTATGATTGAGCACCTGTGCTGAAGCAGGGATATCCTTAAAACCTGACCTGCTGGTGGCCCTTGAGGACTGGAGTTGGCCACTCCTGGTTTATGACACGCAGTTCCACTTACTCGGCTCAAAACTATTGTGCACAAATTGCACGTACTTTCCCTCTGTAAGCCGATCCCACCCTACATTATAGTTTTCTATTTTGGATACGAGTATTTCTAAGAAGATGGGGGGAAAGAAAAATAGGGGTTCTCTAACAAAGTCAGACTTCATAAAACCGCTGCAAAAAAACAAAAAACAGCGCATGCTTCCAATTCCGGAGATCTACGTCTGCATGAGTAGTTGCACGGTTCCACCCCCTAAACCCAATGTGGCCACTTCGCTAGGAGAAAAGGGGCTACATTTGGTGTTGTTGTTTGCACCAAAGTTGCACCAGTTTTCTATGTGGAAGAATGAGCTAAACAGCCCCAAGACTATAGGTCTCCATGTTAAAATGGGTGAGAAGTGTAGAGTGACACACTATGCTCATTTGCATTTCGTTACCCAGAATCCCTGGCTGCATTGGAAGCACAGTTTGCTAACCGATAATGGGGACAGACACAGATGCAGACCTGTCTGAGACGTGCAAATGCACCAACAAGTGGTATTTTTATGTGTTAAACAGTCGCCAATGTCTTGAGTTTTAGTAAGGTCACTTTACCCCATGCAGCTTCATATAAAGTCCACACGCGTTACACACGGGCTCTCCCTCTGCGTTCCTGCGCCAAAGTGTAGTGGTGGTCGTATGGCAGTTAGCACAAGACAAGCCGACCCGGCGTGATGCTGACTGCAAGACAGAAGTAAACGCTCGTCAATAGGCCCTGTCTCATTTAGCAACGTGTACTAGAGAATGCATTAGAATATATATCCCACTGTCCTCCGAGAGTGATTAAAAAGAAAACATATATTTTTGAACCTGGATCGTTCTAAAAGTCCTGGCTGTTTATTATTGTTTTATGATTTACTGTTCTGTACTATACTGTACCTTTTATATAAGGCCTGTCTTTATTATTTTTCTCCGCGTTTCTCAAAGTATATAAGCAAAATCAGGTGTAAATATTAACCCTTTAGTACTGGAATTTAAGACACAATGGGGGGAGGGGCGGGAGGGTTATCCATTAACCTGTGATAGTGCCGGTCGGGCACTACAGCACAAAAACTCCCATTATATTTCCATGCAGCAGCATTGTAACAGTTTAATGAATAATCCCCAATATATGGGCATGAAATATATTCCCCATCCCATGACCAGTGAATGGCATCTTCTGTACAGGTGATGTCTCCTGGCTGCAAAGTGGATCATAAACCCATCAGCGGATTTCCCGGTGCAGGAACCCCACATTAACCACAATGCATCTTTCTGCTTCCTGTTTTTCCCTTGATACACATTTCCCATAGAGTGTGTCTTTGAGTCTGCAGGGTTTAGTTTTCTTCCTTTACCAAAACTTGGCCATACAAGCTATGGGGTATATGTATCAACTTGGGGCAATCCTGGAGCACAGGATTCTATTGATTTAAAAATCCTATTGATTTTAATAGGAGTTTTTTCTTTGATACATATGGGGCAGTCTTTTGCCCCAGAATTGCACTCCTATTGCCTTGACACATACACCCCTATGAATGCTGCAGAACAACTTGAGGGGTCAGCAACCACAGGGTTTAAGGTTTAGGGCCGGGTCTTGCAAACAAAGCACAGCAATCACCCTATGCTCCTCGGACTTACAGTACCTGTGGGGTTCCGCACAGAAAAATTCATTATAATGGGAAGTTACCGTATTGATTAAATATTTGATAAGAAAATAAGAATTGACACCAAGGGGTTATTTACCGTAGTCTCACAGCTGCAAAACTGATGCAGAAGTGCTGATTGATCAGAGAAAAATCCCATTGATGTTAATAGGAAGTTTTTGTTGTGGGATTTGGTGCAGTTTTGTTTGGGGGTTTTTTTCGCCCCAGTTTTTCAGCAGGAAACTTTGATCAATGACTGTGTTGTTTTCTTGTTCACTTGGGCCCATGGAAAGCCGACAGGGAAAAAGAGGATCGCTCCACCACTAGATGGCACTACATAACTACACCTCTTGGCGTATTCATCAGTGATCACAAGAAACGCGTTTATTTTTTAGATGTAATCTTTTCTAGCTGCACTGATATATATATATATATATTTTTTTTTAACTAAGCCTAATATAAAAATAATTTCTCCCAAACTCGGTTTCTTGCATTCAACATTAATAATTCCTTTTTTTGTGTGTTCTCTATTACACTTGTGCATCTCCTATAAATTCATGGGGGGAGGGGGGAAACTCATATTAGGTTTTCCCCAAAAATGCAAACCGCTCTATTTTTCAGCTCTGGGGACCCCACTGGTTTGTCCTAAATGTACCATATTTGGTGCCAGTGTTTCCCATTGAGGCTTCAACATGGCCACCGCAACCATCCAATAGGAAACCGTACCGTCATCGGTTACGGCTTCCTATTGGACCGCATGTCCCGCCTGATTTGGGGGTCATATTGTTTCCAAAGGAGGCAGCATCAGCACTGGTCAGTACACTGGTAATTATCTCAGGAATCGGGGGTCACTGGAGCAGCAAATTGAGCCGTTTAGTTTGAGTGACCTCCTGTTGTTTGGTTAAAAGGCAATACAGTGTTAACGGATTTAAATCCAGGCTTCAGGTGCCTTTCTAGCTTCTTCTGATTAACAGGGAGCGCTACTTGATTTAGTCCCGTATACAACTCAGTGGACCATTTGCAATATGGTCAGAAGCGGGATGATGTAGGTAGCGGTGCATCATTCCCTATGTGTTATCCTTTTACTCACTGTTGAATAGAGAGTTTATTCCAAGGGAAAATATATTAGAATGGGAGATATAATTAATTAGGGCAAGGCCTGTGGCTGGTTCTCTGGAGCAATATAAACGTCATGGCTGATATTCAGGTGAACAGGCTGTAAGGTGTCTCATGCCAAAACAAAGCTTAGTAACAATGGCCCTATATGTTATAAGCCAGCAACACCCATCAATGTCAAATCACGAGGCAGCCATCTACAAATCTGTCATTTCATTTATGACACTGGGACTATTACATGGGCCAAAGTGCGCTGGAATTGATGCTTCTTCTGCAGTGTGACACATCTAAAGTCCTTCTCCCGACGCATTTCATGGCCACAGTGAGGAAGTTTACAGGATTGCGCTGTACCAGGACCAGCAAAAGGCTGAGTAACGCCTTTCAGTGCTCTCTGGTTTTTCTTATACTTTCAGTGTCATAAATGACATCTCAGTTTAAAGAAGGCTGCCGCCTGACTTCTTTGAAGCATATAATAAAATAATATCTCACTCTCTCATGTCATAATGCGATCTACATGATGCTGTCCAAAGAGTTATTTTTGCAAATATGTATGTAGCTGTATTAAGACATGTGCACAATACGTTTGTAAGGATGTAACATTGACGACGTTGGTAAGCAGTGAAAGTCCCCTTCCCTTTGTATTACTTTTCAGCATACATAACCTTTTGCTGCAGTAGGACATTTTGCCCAGAGCATTACGGAAATTGCGAAACGTTCCAAAGGCTGGTGTCAAAAATCACCAGCATTCCACACATGTAATGGGACAAAATGTGGAGGTTTGACAATCTTTGGCGAAGTTTAGAAAACATGACCACGGGTTGTGAATGATATAAATGTGCCAGTTTCACAAATGTTTAGCCAATGTCAAGTTATCATGTACATTCACATTTAAGAACGTATTAAAGCAAAGTATAAATTAGATGATCAAAGTGGATAATACTATAATACTTCTGCAATGCTGTGGAATTGAGCAGAAATAACTGCATAAGACCCCAAATTCAAAGAGTACATTCTTATTTTGGAAAATCCTGGTGATCCATAGGTAGACTGAGAAATCGTTGCCATGGAATCAAAATGTTCTTGTGAACATGGTTCAAATTTCCTGAAATTTGGAAACCCTGCCCCAAATCTCCTTACCAGCCTTCGTTGGGGCTTGATCAATGGCCGGTTGATTCCATTCATCTTATGGTACAGCCCACAGGCATTGCACAGGTAGTGGCCCGTTCCGTCCCTCCTCCACAGAGGGGTGGACATC
Source organism: Ascaphus truei (assembly GCF_040206685.1). Lineage (NCBI taxonomy): Eukaryota > Metazoa > Chordata > Amphibia > Anura > Ascaphidae > Ascaphus > Ascaphus truei. The sequence continues at coordinate 396,388,377 of NC_134486.1, forward strand.
GCTCCGCAGTTGACGCATTCGCGCCCCTCTGAGAAATCGTCAAAGAACTCTGCAAGTCAGAGAGAGAGAGAGAGATCAGGAGACAATCCCATGTTCTTATGCCGTCCCAGCAAAATAATATGGCTTTAGATTGGAAGCTTATTGGGACAGGGACTTTCTTCTTATTGTCTCAGTTTGTCTTAACTCACGTGTACTCTTCTTGTTATACAATGTTGCTGTCCTCCCTCCCACATTGTACTGTGGAATATGTTTCTTTGATAGCATAGAATGTTTCCTAGGCCCTAGTTTCACTGGCCCTGCTGTCAACTACCTCCAACCGTGTGTCAACCGTGTGATAATGATACCTCCAACCGTGTGTCAACTGTGTGATAATGACGACTTGTCACTTCTCACTGATTTTTTTTATAGCATTAGTTTTTCTCATTGACTGTAGTGATCTCAATGATTTAAAGAGCACTCCTTTTACATAGGGTTAGGGTTCATCTCCAGAGCTGAACCCCGTTAATTTCAGCTCCGGGGACCACCTGCTTCCCAAGATACTTACCTCCATAGGGGGTGCCTGTATCTCTCTGTTGTTTAAATGTTCCACGTCATGTGGGCCAATGGGAAGCCACAAGGGATGATGATACTGCTTCCTATTGGCCCATGTGACATTTAAAACCGCCATTTCGATAGCCCCACCTGGGCTGCTACCAGCATCCCCTTCCGAGGTTAAGTATCTTGGGAAGCAGGGAGTCTCCGAAGCTGAAATTAATGTGGTTCAGCCCTTGGAGACCCTCTGCTTCAAATCTATTAAAAAGAAATACACTTTTGTCAGTTATCTCCCATTAAAATGTTATTGTTTCATCTAAACCCTGCAAATTACTGCAGGATGCCATCTCTATAATGACCGCGTTGTCTTTGTATTCCTTTTTGCTGGTCTGCTAGCACATTTGATTGTAATATAGTAAGATCTAAAGAAATACTGGATCATTATCACAGTGTGGACTTTGAATTCGTTGTCAGGCATGTACAGTACTTCCAAGCATGTGAAAACACTAACATGGAACACCATTGTCTATAGTTGTTTTATAATATGTATGTATGTATGTATGTATGTATGTATGTATGTATGTATGTATGTCTTTATTTATATAGTAACAGGAAAGATGATCCAGGGCTCCACGGGTTTTTAGCAAAATAATTTATTCATAATACACAACGTTTCGGCCTCACTTAGATAATGTCTCATTACCAGTCACTTGACAAAGGCCTAAGTGAGGACGAAACGTTGTGTATTATGAATAAATTATTTTGCTAAAAACCCGTGGAGCCCTGGATCATCTTTCCTGTTGCTGTATACTTGGATTGCTGCAGATAGGCCATCCTTGAACCAGGAGCTCAGCATTGTGCGCAAGTATTGCATTTTTTGCATTTATTTGCACTGTTTTGGTATGCTACACACCCACATACCTTTTTAATTTATATAGAGCCATTAATGTACATAGCGCGTCACAGTAGTAATACACGTGACAATCATATAAATAACAAATACAAATAACAGATCATGGGAAGAAGTGCTTCAGACATAAAAGTAACATTAAGGAAAAGGAGTCCCTGCTCCGAGGAGCTTACAATCTAATTTGTAGATATAATACACAAGTTGCAGAATTTCACATTTTGGCCCATACATCTCCTCAATGCACATACATGGCGTAGCCACTTTGCGATATTAATGTACTCCCCCGACTAAATAGTTAATTTCTTCAACAGTTTAGTGGTAAGAGGTCCCTGACAGGGTTCCTACTTACAATACGGGTTACTTTCAGACACTATACCATTAGTTCCACGTATTCATCTCACGTTTAAGTATAACTTATGTATCCATCAATTATTTAATGATAGGATAGTAAGTGGCTATAAACTTATATATCCATTTCAGAACAATCTAGGCACTACCTGTGTGGCTCACTAGCATCAAGTTGTTACTTATACTATAATGTTAAAAGCACATTCAGCTAGATCAGCAGCACACGTTCGGCCCACACATCTTCGGTTTATTTTAATTTGTATCTGTTTTGTCTGTCCTTGTTGTTGAGTCCAAACAGTATAATTTTAGTTAATATCAATAAAGTTTATTATTTTAATTTAGGGTGTTTCTCTAGTTAACCCCCCCTCCCCCCCAAAAAAACAACAGCTCTGTACTATTAGATAACAATGTCTGGTTAAAAAAATTTTTTATTTAGTTATTCAACTCTTAATGCCATTTTTAATTAGTTTTAAAGCATCCTTTGATTTCTATAGCAGGCGTTAGCCCACCTCCCCAGCAGTGCAATATTTTTGCAACACTTTCCTGTTTGGGATAATTTGTTGCCATTGTTCCCAGCAGTTTGACCTTCAAATTGTAACAATAGATAATGTTACCGTAGTAATATAAGAAGAGTTAGGTAGCGATTATAGTGGCGGCGCGCATGCGTACACCGCCGCCCACCGCCAGAACAAGTGAATGTACAACAATGAAGGCGCACATAGTGCGCGTGACCGAGCGCAACCACGCGCGCGATTCTCGGCGAGACAAAGGAATTTGTCTTCGCTGCTCGACGGCCGGGTCACGTGCACGGTTCAGCCAATGAGGCGCGAACCGCTCACGTGACATCATGGCCCGCCTCCCTGTCGCCTCCCGATATCCTCCTGCTCAGCGCATGTTTCGAGCGCGCTCAACAATCGCGTGACGTCACGTGCTCGCACTATAATCGCAGCCTTACACTGACTGAAGGATTGATTGAAACAGAAAGGTGGCCATTATGTTAGGCACACAATCAGGATTTTGACAGATTTCTAAACAGGAGCACCAAAACGATTCCCAGCTACGGTAAGAATTGTGAATTATAAGTTGTCTCATTCTTTACATATAAAAAGAAGGAAAGAAATAAAAAAATTGGGGGAAAGTAGTATTGGTCCTTTCATACTTACAACCCTTTGGTATTGTGCAGTGGGTGAGTGTTAGAAGCAGAGCATGGTTCTATATTTTGACATATAGAATGAAACATGCTAAATCAAGGCAGTATATGTATTCCTAATTGAACTGGTATTTACAATGTATCCAAATTTTGAACAGTTCTGTATTAAAACGGAAAGTAAAGGAACACTATGATTCAGTCACTGGATTTAAGTGTAGTATGGCCAAACAGAGCTCAGTGATTTATACAGGAGAGCAGTGGCTTTTTAACACATTCCCTTTTTTGTTGTTGTTGGAGAGCCGGCTACAGAATGTTTTAGGAATAGCCCAAACATGAGCCTACACCCTTAGAACATTCAGAAACCACGCTTTCTGCTCCACGTTCTAGGCATTAATGGTTCTACTATGTCCAGAAATGGGGATCAGTAACAGCTGCTCACAGACTAATTACTTCCCGTCAGGCCACCAGTCAGAGTATTAATGGCCATGTAATTTACTGTGGATTGGCAGAGATGAAACCCCCAAAGACCGGAATCAGTGATAGTTTGGAAGACATTGGACTAAGAAATGGCATTTTGCTGGAAAAGTGCTAATTTCTAGTGAGACCCCAGTGAAGTCTGTGAGACTGCCAAAAATCAGTGAGACTGACTCCACATCACTGAGACTCACTGAAAATCAGTGATATGTGGCAGGCCTCATTTGGAGCTTATTATTCATTAAAATGGATTTCGGAATCGGTCCTGAAATACGTGCCCAGCAATGCTGTAATATGGGAGGGTATTTTTGTGTTCATATGTATGTAGCCCCCCTTTGGGACTACTATTTCAGTTAAGGGGTTAACTACCTTAAAGGGTTAACTGTGTGGGCTCACTCAGGGTTCTCCCCTCCCCATCATGTGATGTAGGGTATCTATGCAGAAAGGATTGCCACTCCCCAGTATGTTTTGTGACCAGTGATGTCACCATAGGGAGATAGAATGGTATATATAGTTCCACCCAATGTTCTAGAAACAGGTTCTTCAGAGTTTAGATTGGGGCTTCACCGTGAGTCCTGTAAATAGGTTTGTGTGTATAGTTAAGTGATTATTAGAAATGTCTGTCATCTTTTATTTTCAGTTAAGGAACGTGCCCTTTAAGTAAGTGCCAGTAGTATTGGCCTGAGTTTGTTATCACTACTGAATGGGAGGAAGTATGCTTTTTAGGAAGGAGTACTCAGTGCTAGTAACTCCGGAACGTGTTTGGATTGGTTTAATCGGAAAGTCCGTAGTGCAATCCTGATCAGCTAGGTATGGAAGAACTATGTGGTACATAGTAGTGGGCTCCTAACTCAGCAGCCCGAAGTGTATTCCAGAGAGGTTCATTTAATATAGGTCATCACTATCTCTTAACTCTTACTGCGGGTAACAAGCCAAGTACCTCCCCAACGTATGAGTGAGAGCTACAAAGGGGATAAAACTCAACTAAGCTAAGTGCCTCCCCAGCAAAGGAGTAAGAGTAAGTAAGGGGATGAATACTATTATTTGCCATGAGTTATCTGTCAAGTGTGAAGTATGTCAATTTCTGTGAAGCATTATTGACAGATGTCCAATAAAGCACTATATGTTTTATACAAGTTCCTGGCGCCCATTCTTGTTATATTCAAGCATCCACACCCATCCTGAACCTTCCCAGCACCCCGAACAGGTACGAGAGACTGGGCATTGCCATGTATATGGTCAATGTGATGTAAACTCCTGTGGAGCAGGGTAACGGAGGATTACATGAATATAGTCCCAACCATCTTCAGGACGATGTGAATGTGCACTCTGGGAGTTACGCATTAAACTGCAGTAGTTCCAACCTGGGGACAATTGAAGTCAATGGGCTCTCTCGGCACAATCGCAATTTAATGGATAAACCCCAGTGTGTTGTAGGCTTCTTGGGCGCCAAGGCACAAATCCACAAAAGGGTGCCACGTTTTAGCACTCATCTACTCCGTTTTGGGCCAAAACATGTTTGAACGTCACCTATTACTGCTCAAAGAAAACAAACATACACTTGTAGAAATAAAGGTCACAACCAGACACTCAATGTTAGCATTTTCCTGTGCCAATATTTTCTTTGTTAATATCTCCTGTGGTTTGCACTTGCAGCTTAAGACACCCGAGTAAGTGGCTTTATGGGCTTATGGTACTTAACTTGGCTTTAAATCCTGCCATTATGGGCTTCTTTTGACACATTTTTTCTCCCTCGTCTGCTTCAAACCTCCCCCCTCCTCCCACTCCCACTCCCCTCCTTGTACAAGCAGACAGGAAAGGAAACACTTATACAGGCTGCAAATTGCCTGGACATCTCCCCAGGGATTCGGGACAATGAGGAGTGGGGGGGGGGGGGGGGGGGAGAGATCTTCCCTTTGCAGCACCAGTCCACCAGAGACCAACAATTTCCCTTTTCGCAGATCTGAACACACAGGTTGACAGATCTGGTTTATAAGAGGAAAGAAGAAAGACATCGTTTATCACAGGCCTCATAATGCTGGGAAGGCTTCCTGCTGATAGCATTAGATGTACTTAGATGCCTCCAATATCAGTTTATTAGGTCACTGTAGTCACAGGAGGCACTTGTCCCTATACAAATGTTGTTTCCCCCGAGGACCAAACTGGGCTGAATGCCAGTGACACATTTCACAGATTAAGGGGGTACTTCTATTTAGTTCTCTATAGTCTGAAAATCCCTATTGACTTCATGAAGACTTTGTCCCCTCTGGCGCTGAGCGCACTCATGCTTGGAGAGCTCTCCAAGCATGAGCGCCGGGTTGGCCTTTAAAATTTTCGCAACCGCTTGCGGGGGGGAGGGCACGCTGGAGGGGAAGCTGAGCGCGCTAGAAAGTTGACAAAAGGAGTGAGCGTGTGTCTGCGCATACGCGCGCGGAGACTTGCATATATATAAATATATGCAAGTCACCTCGCCAAGAGCCGCCCGCTCAGCGAGCTCAGCACTAGTGGGGAAGCAGCCTAAGGCTTTTCGGACGCAAAGGTCCCGAACGGACATTTTGGACAATATATAACAGGGCCCTATAATGGGGAGTTTCAGTCAAAAATAGGCCCTATTGCCAGCTTTGGCGGACATAGAATAAACCCTTAAAAGTAGTAGATGAACACTATAAGCAAGTAGTTTTCAACTTTTTTTTGGTTAAGGAACCCTATTATTAAATTGTGAAATTCTGCAGACTCCCGACCCTCTCTAATAGCGCGTCTGAGATCAGATGCATTGTAAGGAACCCCAACCCTCTCTAATAGCGCGTCTGAGATCAGATGCATTGTAAGGAACCCCAACTCTCTCTTATAGCGCGTCTGAGATCAGATGCATTGTAAGGAACCCCAACCCTCTCTAATAGCGCATCTGAGATCAGATGCATTGTAAGGAACCCCAACCCTCTCTAATAGCACGTCTGAGATCAGATGCATTGTAAGGAACCCCAACCCTCTCTAATAGCGCGTCTGAGATCAGATGCATTGTAAGGAACCCCAACTCTCTCTTATAGCGCGTCTGAGATCAGATGCATTGTAAAGTACCCCAACCCTCTCTTATAGCGCGTCTGAGATCAGATGCATTGTAAGAAACCCCAACCCTCTCTAATAGCGCGTCTGAGATCAGATGCATTGTAAGTTACCCCATCCCTCACTAATAGCGCATCTGAGATCAGATGCATTGTAAATTCTTCTGTATTTGGTACAATTTTGAGATGACCTGAAAATTGCAGGGAACCCTTTGGTTCTGGCTGCTCCCCAAGCAATAAATCATAAAATACCAACCCAAAGGAATTTTTTTAAAATGGCACTGACATCTATTGATTTGAAGAGAGAGGGAGATAATTATTACACACGGGGCGCATATATAGAATCCTGGGAACACTTCCATGTGCAATGGAGAGGATTTTATTCCAAGTTATTTTATCAATGTACTTTAGAAGCGAATTTGCATGTTTAGCTATTGAGTAAGTAATTGTCACATGTCCAAACCATGCGAAAAAGGCTTTTTTAAAGGGTTTTCATTCCGTGTGTGCAAATCCGGGCGGAATGACCAAACTCACATATTTTTTTAAAATTCACTGTATTCTAGTCTCTCCGAAAAGTGCAAAAGGCTAAATCAGTTCTAAACCACTCCCATTTTTTTCCTCGCCACCTCAAAGCAGGCGAAATAAGAATTACGACTTCCCTCCAGAGTCTGAAATAGGGCTTTTGCGAGGAGGAGGCATTCCTAGCTCAATAGTATCTCTTGTTTGTGATAATTTGTTGCCAATGCTCCCAGCAGTTTGAGCTGAAAGCTGTAACAGTAGATATTTATTACCTTAGTAATATATGAATACATTGTAGCTGCTGCGTTACACTGACTGAAGGATTGATTGAAACTGAAAGGCAGCCAGTATGTTAGGCACACAATCAGGATTTTTGCAGATTTATAACAGGAACACCAAAAAATTGCCAGCTAAGGAAAGAGTGGAGAATGATGGTTTACATATAAAAATAAGAAAAAAAGAACAAAAGTGAGACAGTAGTATTGTTGCTTTAAAACCATTTCCACTTTCTGTTTGCCAGTTCAATGTTCCTTGTGCATAAAAATTAGCACACCTGAGACACCTGTGAGACACCTGTGAGACACCTGTGAGACACCTGTGAGACACCTGTGAGACACCTGTGAGATACCTGTGAGATACCTGTGAGATATGTGACAGTGGAGTTTCCCAGCATCTGGTTTAGTTCAGTGCTAGAGCTCCAGGCCTGACTATCAGAGGTTGTGAGTACTAATCCTGTAGGGTCTGACACATGTATCCCCTTCATCACACGGGCACCTTCAGGCCGTTCTGCTTCTAAAGTACAGTAAGTACAACCTGGCCAATTTGCATCTTAAACCCTGCGGTTGGTCCCTTTTTATAGAAATGGTTTAGAACATGCGATTTCCAATAGAGAATACAGTTTCTCACATTTCGTTCCACTTCTTGTGAACAGGCCAAACCATTCGGTTGGGCTATGACAATTTCGGAGCGACTAAAATAAGCCCCATTGGGTCACACCGGGAGTTATGCTGTAATGTGTGTTAGTGCTGATCGGGGTGCGATTGATTTGAATGGGAGTGTCCATGTGTTGGCACTTGGCCTGCATCTTTAGAGAATACCCCATAGACTTTATCCCCATATGCTGTGATGCAGCTTCCCCATGCTGGAGAAAAGTTCATTCAAATGGGTGTCAGCCCAGTTGGGGCTTCTCCACTCCACTATTTATTTTGTATGTTTTCCAACGCGCTACTCACCAGAGCACATGTAGGAACTGAGGGAGAGCACCCATCCCAGACCTACAATCGGGACCTACCGAAAACATGTAGGGGAACCTCAAGGAAGACCAACACAGGGCGGGAAACACGAACAGGTCTGCCAGGGTATATGGGCAATGTTGGCAATGCTCTGCACTGAATGGCTGATCTCTGGGTGGTCATGGAGTTCTGGGACTTGTAGTTCATCTATCTGTTTTTTAATTGAACTAAACACAAAACCCCAGCAAGCTCTTTTTGGGAACCCCTGAGCCCCCACAAAATATATATATGTATATAAGTGTCAAAAAGGAGAGCTGTTGAGCGTGGCATATGTATACAACAGACGACAGAGACGCCCAATGCTACATCCAACATGACAGATATAATTTAATTGAACTATCAATAAGTACCTGCAGCTCATCCGAAGGACATGCGATATCTCCCCCTCTTTACAGGTAGAAGGAACAATGTTTTCATGGATTTGCTCATCACAAAATAATCTTTGTAAATTCGGTCTCTTTTAAATTAACATTTCCTTTTGAGGTTTTTTTGTGTGTGATCGTAATATCCAGTGGTTAAAGCGGTAATCCCTATGAGATATAAATTTAGCTCGTATAATGTTAGTATCTTACCCCTTTGAGCACTGAAAGTTTTTGAAAGTCATGATTTCCTTAATCTCTAGCTTCTGAGGTTACTATGGCCCCTGGGAAAAGCCCTATATCAGAATCTAGATAGGAGTAACGCCAAGACTGGCATAACATAACTTTGTTGGAAGATAAAGTTATGCTACAAAGCCTGACGAAGTTTTTTCATTTGTTTAGTTTTCAGTAAACATAACTGTCTGTTTTTGTATTAGGTGATCCAAAATATATACATGTATATGCGTACTCAAAAATTAAAGTTACCCACGGGTGCTGAAACTCAACGGTACAATCCCATAGAAAAGAAGCCAAAAAGTAGCACTCCAAAATAGTGATCAAGTGCTCAGTATTTATTCATATAATGTTTCGGTCCAACACAGCAGACCTTGTCAAAGAGGATCCCCCCCCCCAGGGGCGGAGCTCTGACTCGCTCCACCTCCATTGCTCTGACTAGCCCCCCCCTCAGCTCCCCAAGTAGCTCCGATTTCCCCCCCACCCCCCTCCCCCCCATTCACACTGCCTCTGCCTATATCTCTCCGCTGCCACTCGGCTCTCCTCACTGCACGGCGGCGATTCTAGGTTGCGCACGGGCAGTGTAAAAAGCACGCGAAGGGCAACCAATCAGGAAGGGCTCTGGGAGGAGACTACAACTCCCATGAGCCTTAGGAGTGTCCCACCTGATGCCAGGGAACGAATAGGAGCTTAAGCTTTGCTGCAGGCAGGATAAGGAAGCGTGTCACAGGCAGCACGCAGGCAGAGTGAGGGGGAGAGAGGTAACGATCGGAGGGTCTGTGTGGAGGGCAAGTAAGCCTCTACACTAGGCCAGAATACAACCCCCCCCCTAGGCCCAAGGCAGGCCCTGAGACACATGTAGCTTGTTTTGTGTAGGGACAGGCCCTAGGTTAGGGACCCTGCCCCTTACTGTTATATATAGTGATAGTTAGGGATTCAGCGGACGCTGCACTCCTTAAAGAACTATCTTCTGAGATGAGATTGCCTCGGACGGGGCATCACGCTGGTGAATCCAGGACGGCACGCAGGAGATCGTCGGATCCTTTTCGAAGATAGTTAAAGGCCCAGGTGCCGTCGCACTGGGCAGGTATCGTATAATATAAGTGCACCAACATACCGGTTTATACCCAGGCACTGATCACACCTATAAGGGTGGGTTCTTTGGGGACACTGTGGGACTAGTGACCGAAGGGACTCTGCATACTCTGTGTAACGCCTGTATGCCCGCAGACCTGGCCAGTACCCAGTACTGAGGTGGGTAAGGGTATAACACGCACCCACAGCAGTGAGGGCGTGCCCGGGAGTGTAGTGGTAATAGCGTTGCCGGGCCTGGTGAGTAAGGGTTAAAGTAATACTTGCTGAGTCCGGGGTGCCAGAGGTCGGAGGGTAATGTCCAAGTGCCAGAGTTCAGGGGTTGGAGAGAGCAGCGTAGTGATGTCCGAAAGTCAGGCTTCAAGGGCAGGAGAAGGCAGCGTAGTCAAAGTCCAAAGCAGAGTTCAAGTTTAAGTCAAAGGAATCCAAACAAGGGCAGGGAAAGGAACCAGGGCTGAAACAGACAAGGGAGCTGGGCATAGACACTGCACACACAGGAGCTACAGGAAAGCTATGCAGAGCAATGACTGAGAGGACAGAGTGGGGTTATATGGGAAGAAGGGCCAATAGGGATGAAGGGAGGAGCATAGGTTTGAGTGGGTACTTGCAGGGATAGGTCAGTGAGAGCAGGGGAGGAAACAGGGAGGTAATCAAGAGTTATAGCTTGCAACCGACGGGGGGCGGAGCCAGAGCGTTGGGGCGGCAAGTAAGTAGAGCGGGTGCGTGCGCCCTCAGTAACCCTGCTATGCGCGCGTACACCCGAGCGTGGGGGAAGACCAGCAGAGGAGGCGTACGGGACAGGAGACAGAGGGAACGGAAGAACCAGGTAGGGAATGGCCAGAGATGACAGAGGCACGCCGGGGAGCGTGTGACCCATGATAGGGAACCCGCGATCTTGAACGCGCACGCTTGGTGAGGGGACCGCGCACGCTTGGTGAGGGGACCGCACACGTGCACAGAGTGTGAGCCAGGGCGTGTGGACTGTGCCGTGGAGGAATGGCTCAGGGGGGGAGGTAGAGATTGGGGACATAGTGGAGTGGAGGAACTAGGCACTTTGGAACCTGGGGTGACGGGGACACGCTGGGAACCGCGAGTCCCCCGATCCGTTACACTGTGGAACTCTTGGGGACTCTGTGTGAGACACACATTTCTCTGGACACGGTGATGGGTGGCACTTCAGGAGAGTAATCCCTGCAAGTTATATAGTGTTTGCGTGTGTGTGTATGTATATATATATATATATAATATATATATTTACCTCCAGTTCTTAAAGGAGAATGTGTCATATATCATTAATAGTGTGTCAGTAAAGGTTTGTTATTTTGCATTGTGTGAAGGATTATTATTGTGTCCTGTGAGGGGGTGCTTCTACACTGCTAGGATCCCTCACAGGTGGAGGCGCTGCACCAGAGTAAGTATACACCCCAGTCTCTCCGTGGCAGAGGTTCAGGCTCTTGTAGCCAACAGGTATAAGCGCAGCAGTAGGTAGTTTCCAGTTTGATATGGAAACAGGGCTATATATATATATATATATATATATATATATATATATATATATATATTATATATATATACACACACACACACACACACACACACACACACACGCGCGCGTGTGTGTGTGTGTGTGTGTGTGTGTGTGTATACATATATTCAGGGGTGGACAAATATTTTTTAACTTGGGAGCCAACATGAATTTTTAGGATCCAGAATTTGAAGTGGAGAACAGGCGGAAACGAGTACCCTCCCCTATCCCCCACCAGCTGTGGCTGTGAGTACACGCATATACCACTCAGATGTGAGTATTCCTATATATTTTTCCTGTACGTCTTTTTCCTATTTTTATCCTTTATTATAGGCTGAAGCAGTAAAATTCCGGGCATTATTGAAAACCCTGCTCTCTGATTGGTTAAAATTCCAGGCATTATCCAATCAGTAATGCCCGGAATTTAAGCAGCAGAATGTGTAGTTTTCAACATGTTTATTTCCAGCCAATCAGCTTTCAGAACAGCTGAAACAGGGCAGGGGATTCGTCTGATTGAAGTAACAGCTCTGAGACAGGGCAGGGGATTGGTCAGGACGTATCAGCCACGGGTTGACTCCTCCCCCTCCAGAGCTGACTGAGATTTTCTGAGCAGATTCAGTTGAATTGGAGGAGGGAGAGAGACTGCAAAGAAGTAAGTGGCTGTCTGCAGTTTCTTTGTGGCTGCAGTTTGTGTGTGCTGTGCTGTTGTATATCTGTGTAGAGGTGCTGTGTGTGTGTGTGTGTGTGTCAGTGTCAGTAGCAGTGTTTATGGGTGTTGCAGCAGCAGCAGCAGTGTGTGTGTGTGTGTGTGTGTGTGTGTGTGTGTATAGGTGCTGTGTTGTGTGTAGAGGTGCAGTGTTGTGGGGTGTGTGTAGAGGTGCTGTGTTGTGGGGGGAAGTGCAAAGTTTAGTAAGTGGCTGCATTTTTTATTGTGGCTGTAGTGTGTGTGTGTGTGTGTGTTGTTGTGCTGTTGTATGTGTAGCAGTAGTGTGTGTGTGTATAGAGCTTGTGTGTGTGTGTGTGTGTGTGTATGCAAGTATGCAAGTGTCAGTGTCAGCAGCAGTGTTTATGGGTGTAGCATGTGTGTGTAGAGCTGCTGTGTTGTGTGTGTGTGTGTGTGTGTGTGTGTGTGTGTGTGTGTAGAGCTGCTGTGTTGTGTGTGTGTGTAGAGCTGCTGTGTGTGTGTGTGTGTGTGTGGAGGTGTTGTGTGTGTGTGTGTGTGTGTGTGTGTGTGTGTGTGTAGAGCTGCTGTGCTGTGTGTGTGTGTGTGTGTGTGTGTGTGTGTGTGTGTGTGTGTGTGTGTGTGTGTGTGTAGAGCTGCTGTTGTGTGTCTGTGTGTGTGTGTGTGTATGCAAGTGTCAGTGTCAGCAGCAGTGTTTATGGGTGTAGCATGTGTGTGTAGAGCTGCTGTGTTGTGTGTGTGTGTGTGTGTGTGTGTGTGTGTGTGTGTGTGTGTGTGTGTAGAGCTGCTGTGTTTTGTGTGTGTGTGTGTGTGTGTAAGTAGAGCTGCTGTGTGTGTGTGTGGAGCTGCTGTGTTGTGTGTGTGTGTGTGTGTGTGTGTGTGTGTGTATGTGTGTGTGTGTAGAGCTGCTGTGCTGTGTGTGGGTGTGTGTGTATAGAGCTGCTGTGTTGTGTGTGTGTGTGTGTGTGTGTGTGTGTGTGTGTGTGTGTGTGTGTGTGTAGAGCTGCTGTTGTGTGTTTGTGTGTGTGTGTGTGTGTGTGTAGAGCTGCTGTGTTGTGTGTGTAGAGCTGCTGTGTGCGTGTGTAGAGCTGCTGTGTGCGTGTGTAGAGCTGCTGTGTGCGTGTGTAGAGCTGCTGTGTGTGTGTGTGTATAGCTGCTGTGTTGTGTGTGTAGAGCTGCTGTGTTGTGTGTGTAGAGCTGCTGTGTTGTGTGTGTGTGTGTGTAGAGCTGCTGTGTGTGTGTGTAGAGCTGCTGTGTTATGTGTGTGTAGAGCTGCTGTGTGTATGTGTAGAGCTGCTGTGTGTATGTGTAGAGCTGCTGTGTTGTGTGTGTAGAGTTGTTGTGTTGTGTGTGTAGAGCTGCTGTGTTGTGTGTGTAGAGCTGCTGTGGTATGTGTGTGTGTAGAGCTGCTGTGTTTGTGTGTGTGTGTGTGTGTGTGTGTGTAGATGTGCTGTGTTGTGTGTCTAGAGCTCCAGTGTGTGTGTGTGTAGCAGCAGCAGTGTGTGTGTGTGTGTGTACACAGAGGGGGCGGCAGTGTGTGGATATAGGTATCTGCAGTGTAAGTGTATATAGAGGTGGTTTCATCTATTTACCATTTTATTTTAATAAAAAAATCTATTTAACTATACAAAAGTGTCTATTATTTATTAAATAAGACTACATTAAGCCTATAATAGTAATAATCCCTCAGAACAGGGCATTACTGGCCAATAATGCCCTGTCTTCGCCTCGGGCCTTCAACTCTTCCAGCCAGGGCATTATTGGCCAGTAATACCCTGTTTTTCGGGGATTATTACTTCAATATTAAATGCTGAGTGCATTATAATTAATAATCACTGTAAATTAATGTTTACCTGCCAGGTAAAATCTGTGTTTTTAATATATCCAGAAAGGAGCCAACATTATGGTTTGTACAGTATTGTCCTATGTAAATAATACATTCCAATATATATGTATATCTACATGTAGAACGAGAGAAATGGATATATTTCTCTTGTGCATATCTATGCACGCACTATGTGACTGGAGTCTACCAATATCTGCTGTATCTGCGTGTGCATACACTGCATATCTTTATCAATATAATGACAATGGGATCTGACTACGAGCTTGTAATAGCTGCTGTATTTTAGTGTGAATTCTAAGGCTGCGCTTATAGTGCCGACGTCGCGGCAAAACAAATGTATTGCGCCGTCGCGTCCGCTGGAAGTCAAGTCAATTTGATTTTTCCAGTGACTGCAGCGTGATGTCGAGTCGCTGGCGACAGCGACGTCACTATAAGCGCAGCCTAACAAAGCAGGTTATACCTTGCTGCAGCTGTGTGGGAAGAAGGGGCGTGGTTGCCAAAGCTGAATGGCTGATCCCTGGGTGATGTCATGGGGTTCTTGGACTTGTCATTCATCTATCTGTAAATACTATACTATTGGAACAGGGGCAGTACTCCAACTTCCAGAAGCCCCTGCTGAGAAGTGAGATCTCAGGACAAGCAGTAGCCTGAAACACAGGTGTCAGGATGGGCATTTTAGGCGCCCAATATGTTCTCATCCTTGCCTATATTTATACATAATTGAAAAGAAGGCGGGCACTCCCAGGACTTATCCAATAAGGGGAAAAAAATGTAATCACACAAAAATATCGATGTTTCGGCTATAACAGTCGTGTGTCCAAAACGTAGATTTTTGGTGATTACAACTTTTTCACTATTTTCATAAGTCCTGGCAGCGCCTGCCTTCTTTTTTTTAATTATACAATTTTATGCAGGAATGCCGACATTCCTATTTTGTTTATTTTTTTATAAATATATACTGTATATATAGTTAATGAATGAATGAATTAATTGTCTAAATAAACTCGGCGTGAAATATTTGAATCCCCTTCAACCCCACTGTTAAAAAATAATGAATGGTAATATTTTCAAAATATTGCACTTGTATTATTTCTCCCAGCACCGCCTGTCCTGTCCACAAGGAAACCTTGCAAAGAATCCTTGGCATTTCTCTGCCGAGACACATTTCTGGAAAACAGTCAAGAGATAAGCGCCTTTCCCAATTCTGAGCAATGAAGTTCTTTTTACGAGGTGCGTGTGTCTTTGCTGGCGCCCGGTTTGGAGAGCCTGCTAATAGCCTGCAACATCCATGAAGAGCATGGACTTACTGCCTTGTACTACAATCAGATTGACAAGAGGTCTGGGCCGGTACATGTTTAGAAGCAGATTTATTATATAAAGTCACCAAAAAAAGAGAGCCATGAATCCTTGGCAGAAACTAAACATTGGGTCTATATCTTAGTTTTTTTGTTACTCAATGGCATAAATATTCTATAAAGCAGCTATTAGTCTATGTAACATAGGCGATATGTTATAGACCCATCCGGGAGCTAATGTTAATGGTGCTGCCCCCCCCACATGTGACCAAATTGAATCAATGACTGTGCTATGCCTAGGACCAATCTCCATGCTATTTAACACCCCTAACATGCCACACCCTCAATCCTTAATGGAATCAGCTGTGCGGCTGGACCATACTCCATCCCGAGGCATAGTCATCCCACAATGAGCAGCCACTTTACCTTGTGTTTCAGTATTGCCCCTTATTCCCTCTAGTTGGTACGTTCTCAGGAGCAGGGCCCTCACTACCTCTCTGTATGTTTGTGCTTGTCTGTCCTTATTTACTATGCAACTCTGATGTACTCTCAGTGTACCACGCTGCAGAACATGTCGGCGCTTTACAAAGAAACAACAATAATAATAATATGACTGCAGGCATCTATGGAACACATATACAGCTCCGTTAAATCAGGGCAAATAACGTGATGTTGCCGAAAAAGGTCACAGAGATATGTGGTGAGTTGGTGCATCACAAATTAAGCTCAGCAGTAGTATAAGTCCATTCAAATGAATCCACACTTCAGAACCACTGTATAATAAACAGGGATGTTCATCCCAGGGGAAGGAGACCTAGTGGTGCCCACATAGCTGCCACATCCAAGGGTCCCTTAGAGACATGAATCCCCCCATGGGATATAATCCATGAGTAATCCCACACAGTTTTGATAGGTAATAATGAAAGGGCTATTGCCCTATACCTGACTGTGGAAGTTGCAATGAGATGAATTCTTCAGCGTGCAGTGCTCAGGAACGTAGAGCAGCAGATGCGAGAGAACAGAGCACAGCTACCCGCATCCGGAATGCATGTAATGAAAATGGGGCAACTCCAAGTACATTAAAAATAAATATTTATTAGATCAGCTTACAATGGGGTAGGACAACGCACCTGGTCCTACCCCATTGTAAGCTGATCTAATAAATATTTATTTTTAATGTACTTGGAGTTGCCCCATTTTCATTACATGCATTCTGGATGCAGATATCTGTGCTCCGTTCTCTCGCATCTGCTAAAAAGGTCACAGGCATCCTTTCCCCTGAGTTTAAAGCATATCCACAAAGCTAATTGTATGCAAAAGCCCCCTCCCCCCACACAGCACCGCAGCCACCCGTTTCCGCAGCGCACCTCCGCCGGCGGAACAGGAGGGGGGGGGACGCGCTGTGCATGGGGGGGCGCATTAATGTGAAGGGGGGGAAACGCAGGAGAAAAGAGTGGGGGGGAGAGAGGGGAAGTGGGACACAGAGAGGGGAATGGGGACAGAGACACAAAGAGGGGGGAGCGGAGAGAGTGGGGGGAGCGGAGAGGGGGGGAAGCGGAGAAAAAGGGGGGAGCGGAGAAAAAGAGGGGAGCGGAGAGAGAGGGGGGAGCGGAGAAAGAGACAGGGGAAGCGGAGAGAGGGAGGAGCGGAGAAAGAGACGGGGAGTGGCGAGAGAGGGGGGAGCGGAGAGAGGGGGGAGTAGAGAAAGAGGGGGGAGCCGAGAAAGAGACGGGGAGCGGAGAGAGGGGGGTATACATATTATCTTTAACTGTGCATGCAATGTCTTGTATATAATGTATAACCCTGCGCACTTAATGTAACTATGTATTTGTCATGATAACTCTATGCCCAGGACATACATGAAAACAAGAGGTAACTCTCAATGGTAAAACATTTTTACAAATAAATAAATACATCTTACATGTGTGTTTGTTACAACTGCCATTTTTACTGTATTATAACTTCTTCATGGTGAAACAAGTTGGAGTTATAGCACTGCAGGGATGGGAGAATTTCAGGTGCCTAAAATCTACCCCCTGGCGCCTGAGTTACAGCGTGCACGATCCTGCTTCAGTAATGCAGTTCCGGATGAGGAGCGCCGTGACCGTCCGCGGTGCTGACTGACAGGTTATGGCTGTGATTATACCAGAAATCGCCCGTGGTGTCTCCTGTAGAGACACCGTGCAGCACAAAAAACAGTGTTATACATCCCTGAAAACTAGTGTTGGGCCGGGTCCTCAATTATAAAAAAAAACGGGTAACGGGTACCCGGCTCAGTGAAAGTGGGTTCTATTAAGGCTCTGCCAGGGTTTTGGTTTATAGCGGCAGAGAAAAGTAATATCAACATCCCACATCACAAGGAAGTGAGGCCCCTCCAATGAGGCTGGGCTGCCCTTAGCAACGCAGAGAAACACTTCCATCAGTGACACGAAGCCCGCACCTTAGGCTGCGCTTATAGTGCCGGCGATGGCGACAGCGACATCGCGTCAAAAAAAATGCGACCGCTAGAAGTCATCTCAATTTGATTTTTCCAGCGACCGCAGCCTGACGTCACGTCATCGGCACTATAGTCGCAGCCTGACGTCGCCGGCACTATAAGCGCAGCCTAACATCGCCGGCACTACAAGCGCAGCCTGACGTCGCGCCACCGGCACTATAAGCGCAGCCTGACATCGCGTCGCCGGCACTATAAGCGCAGCCTGACGTTGCGTCGCCAGCACTATAAGCGCAGCACACGGCATGTCCCAAAGCCATATATATATATATATATATAAGATGTCTACAATTTTGCTATGTCATCGATTTCTAAGAGGCCGCTTCCTCTTTTACCTGAATATAAGGAGATATAACTTTGTGTGCAGGTTTTCCAGGGCCTGAGAAGTACCACATGTAGATGCACTCTTGTTTGTTTCTTTCTTTAGTCTCTCGTGGCGTAGGAATTTGACCCACCAAAACCATATTGTGTCTGGTTTCTTCCTGCGACCTTCACACCCCCCCCCTTGCTTTAAACATTCCTTTAGTTACAATCTGTATCTCTGTTGTGTCCCACGCAGGGGTTTTATGAAAGCCTTTTGGTTGCAAAATAGTTTGTAATTTTTTTCCTCCCTTTTTAAATAAATCTGGTGCGTTTTTTTTTTTAATCAGTTTTGCTGCCGGGATCAATAGATCCTATAATGTCAAATCCTGGTCAAAAAAACAGAAAGCAGAGCAAATATGTCCTTTATAATACTGTTAGCTGAAAGTACCCAGGAATTGTAAGAAACCAAAAAATACTGAGGTTTATAAATGGCTAAAAAAAAATGTTTTAGTTTCTTAATGAGAAAAAAAGCATGTGGTTTTATTCTAATGCTGTTGGATAAACTATAATTTGGGGGGGTTTCCATCAGGCGCAAAAACATTCACATTTTTCCAGTTCCAGCTCTGGAGCATCCAACATAAAGTTGAACATTGTGCAAAACAGGGATTTTCTAAATTCCGTCCAGCTACAGCACTTACAATCCTGCCGACTGTGGTTAAAATCAGTGCAGGTTTGAAGGTTTCAGGCCGCCATCTTGATTCAAAATGGCACCCAAGTGTATCCAAACATAAACAAAAAAAAAACTGCTCCTTGATCTCAGGAACCATCATGCAAAATGTGGTTACGATATCTTAATAGGTGTCCCAATGCCTAGCAGACAGACAGACCAAAATATATAGTAGATTCATGATAAGCTGATGTTGCAAAGGATATTCTTAACACTGCAGACCGAGACTTCTGAGATTACTGATAATAGGGAGTTACCTCTTAAAAAGGACAAATAAAAAAGTAACACCAGGTATTCATATAGTATGGGCATTTTTATGATGAAAAGTACCTTCTGCTTATCAAGTATAAAGGCACTTTTGGCCATATTACCTTTGCATCGCTTAGGAGCCAGGGATTTATTGTAGGTTGTGATGCCTTTTAGTGGACCAACATTTTTTTTGTCATAGATGAAATTTAGTGTTCAATGCTTTCAAAACCTCATAGGTTTCGACTTCAAAATACAGTTTGATATACTGGAGCAATGTATTTGCATTGCTTTATGTCGCAGTTTTGCAGCTAGAAGACTAAGATAATTAGATCCTCTCCGTGTATGAATTATAGGATATCATTGAACAGCATCAGGAATATGTGTATTGCGTGATGGACACGTTTGGTTTGCATCTTTACGCACAGCAACATAAAAACATTTTGTATACTGTGGTTTTGTTTCAATTTATAGGCAATTTGGTGCAGAATAGACAATGGTCAAGATTTACTAAGCAGTGCTAAATAGTAAGGCAGCAAAAAGGCTAAATGCTGGCCGCAGTTCTAACAGTTTTGTGTCAAATGTGTGTCACTAAACGGCCTAGGATTGCGGAAAATTGGCCTTGAAATGCATTGAGGTCCTGGGTACTATTGCTGCTGCCGAGTTTCAGTCTCACTTTGTATTTAAACCGATATGAACTCGAGACAGTAACTAGATATTTTGTAACCATTTCTATCTACTTTGCACTTGATTTTAAAAAAGAAGAAATAAATAACAAAAGCCTATTACCAAAGGGCAGGTTTGCAGGATATCCCTGCTTCAGCACAGGTGGCTCAATCAGTGGCTCAGTCAAAGACATATATAATGTATACCCTGCTCATTTATGTAACTGTATTTTTGTAAACATGTATTTGTCATCATAACTCTGTGCCCAGGACATACTTGAAAACGAGAGGTGACTCTCAATGTATTACTTCCTGGTAAAACATTTTATAAATAAAATAAATAAACGTTGCCTTTCCAATTGTAAAAGGCCTGTGTTTCCTGGCTGTTATTATGTGTGTGCAAACGTGTGATTTCCAGTGCCGATAGGAAGATTTAACCATGGCCCCTACATTGGAGGTTAGTGTTAGTGGGGAAGGTTTGGGGCCTCTCTCCCCCATACGCCAGATTGGAGAGTGCCACGTACCCCATAAATACAAGAAAAAGAAACGAGGGGACACCATATCATCGTGCGCATTACCCCTTCACTCTGGCATCAAAGGTGTTAAAAGACTCCACATATACCTAGAACCCAAGCTTTGCACAAACATTTGCCCTGCTTGTGTCCTTGTTGCAAGATAACAGATTACAATGAACTATTTCCCTTATCACTATGGATAGAGTGATGAATGTATGCACTAGCGTCAGCCCATTCATGTACAACTCCCCCTCGTTCCTGCAGTGAAGAGGGGATCTGCCCTCTCTGACAGTGACAGATCTGCCTTGGGTAAAAGTCTAATGCTTTTACTGCTGCCGTGTTTAACTAACGGGGCAGCGGAAGAGGCCGTTTCTTATGATGATCTTAGGCCCGTAATATAGTGAGCGCGCTTGCTGCGCCGTGCGCGGCACTTATAATTGGCTGGGGTTTGCCAGCCGTCCAATACTAGGGCCGCGCGCACGGCGGTGGGGAAGACTATATTACGGGCCTATGGCTGTGCTTATTGTGCCGGCGACGCGACATTGCGCCAAAACAAATGCATTGCTGCCGTCGCGTGCGCTTATAGTAAGCGCGGCTGACGGAGCAACGAATTGGGCGCGATCGCTGGAAGTCTCTATTTGATTTTCCAGCGACCGTCGCGTCGCCGTCACTATAACCGTAGCCTAAAGCAACAGTTCAAGATGACGGTTTTTTTGTAAATATTTTTTTCCCTTTTTAATATGTGCAATAATACAATCCACACAATGCTAAGTAATTCGCTGAATTGCTGATCAATCCATTCTCCTGTGATCAATCAGCGAAGATTTGACTTGGGGGGTGTGGGAAGGGGAAGGAGAGGGAGGGAGGGGTTTACTAAATGGCTGTCAGTGCAGCAGAAGAGGACCAAAGATGCCAAGTTCTGTGGGGAAGATCATATGACCAGGCAGTCACTAGATACAATTGGTGCACTGCTAGAGAGCGGGCAGGGCTCAAAAAGGGGTGTGCCAGAGCCTGTTTCAGAAGAGAAAGGGGATGTGACTTTGTAAAAGGTTGCTATAGAAATAAAAAATGCGTGTTACATTATAATACATTAAAAATGTAATTTAGAAAAAAAATTTAAGTCTTTTCTCATAGTACAGAACTGATTTATTAAAAAAAAGAAAACACGTAGGATTATGCTTTGTCTACAACTTTAAGAGGATACTACTTCTTTCCTCATTAGGGATGACTCCGGGAAAAGCCGCTAATGAACACAATACATCATGTATGTAATGTCATAGAAACCCCGGAATTTGATGGAGGATAAGGATCACGTGGCCCGCCCAGCCTGCTCACCGTACTATCTCCTGTAAAACTTCACACCATTTTACGTCCTTTGGATTCCTTTACTGCAGGGGATCTCAACTCCGGTCCTGAAGCCCACCCAACAGGTCAGTCTTCGACTGAGCCTCTGATTGAGCAACCTGTGCTGAAGCTGAGATATCCTCAAAGCCTGTGCTGTTGGGGGATCCTGAGGACTGTAGTTAAGAACCCCTGTCTTACTGCATTAGCCTCTACCACCCCTGCTGGGATGCTATTCCATGAATCCACCACCCTTCCACACATTAGGTTTCTAATGTTTGGCCCATGGTCCTCAAACGGGAGGGGTAACAGTGGTGGCATTAATTGCCTTTTGAAGTTGATGAACCTTGTTCTAATGTCAGTGTCAGCCGTGTCAGTTTATTTCCTTGATTTGTACTTGCTCTACAAATAATGTCTAAACCAGTGGTTTCCAACCATTTTTTGACTAAGGAATCCTAAGTGAAATTCTAGGAAACCCCAAACCTCTATAATAGTGTGTTTATGATCCGATGCATTGTAAGAAGTCCTGAACCTCTCTAATAGCGTGTCTGAGATCAGATGCATTGTAAGGAGCCCCAACCCTCTCTAATAGCGTGTCTGAGATCAGATGCATTTTAAGGAGCCCCAACCCTCTCTAATACTGTGTCTGAGATCAGATGCATTTTAAGGAGCCCCAACCCTCTCTAATAGCGTGTCTGAGATCAGATGCATTGTAAGAAACCCCAACCCTCTCTAATAGTGCGTCTGAGATCAGATGCATTGTAAGGAAGCTCCCACCCTCTATAAAAGTGTATCTGAGATCATATCCATTGTAAGGAACCCCAACCCTCTCTAATAGCACATCTGAGATCAGATGCATTGTAAGGAACCCCAACCCTATCTAATAGCGCGTCTGAGATCAGATGCATAGTAAATTCTTCTGTATTTCATACCATTTTCAAATGACTAGGAAATTGCAGGGAATCCTTACAGGAACCCTGGTTGAAAAACACTGGCCTAAGCTCTACTGGGCAGGGACTTTTGGGCTGACAACAAAGCTCTGTGTAAACTTTCAATGATATAAAAAAAATGCCACTTGTCCTTCTTGGGTGCGGAGACCTTGCCAGCTGCTGAGGAACACCCTACAGGCTCCACCAACGTAAAAAAAAAAAAAACACTAGTTGACACGAGCAATTCTAGATACTAGAAGTATTGGAAAAAAATAACCCTAGGCTTTCCAACTCAATTGGTTGAACTTTTTATCTTAAATTACATATATTATTAGATAGGCAAAGCTTCAGATAAGAGCGTCATTTGAAAGAGTTGAGTAGGATCACCCTGTGGACAGGTTCAAACTCCCACCTGCTCTGGACAGATCAATGCAAGTTTCTTGGCTTTGTCCTCTGAAGTTTTTGAAACGTTGCAGAAGTTGGGTGAACTTTGAGACTCCGGCGTTTATTCTGTGATTATAATTAACCCACAACGAGTTGCTATCGATCGGCCTGGAATGAATGTGACAGGGTTTGACTGAACCTCGGGCAAATAAATGTATGGGGGAATGCAGCCTTTTCTTACTGATTCTACAGAGAATGTGTGTAACCTCTTCCGTGCTGGGGCCTGGCGACTAAAGAAGGGCATTATTATTAATTGTTGCTGAATCAGGCCCAATGGCATTTTTATTTATAGAAAAGTGTGACTTGTTCTAAGCATCTAAAGTCAATGATAAGGATCCCGAGGTCCCTTATATACTGCCACTTACTGCCATTTGTGCTAAATTCTGGTGAAAATACTGTGCTCATTTGCATGTCATTACCCAGAATCCTTGGCTGCAGTGGAAGCATTGTCTGCTAAGAGATAATGGGGGAAAGCAGGGTGTCAAACCTGTCTGAGACGTGATGTTTTTATTTAGTGAAAAGTGTTGAAATTCAGGAAAAATTGGTTAAATTCTGAGCTTTTCATGAAAATGTAAGACAAAAACACAATAAATGATACAAAGCTAGCTCTCTACTTTACCATCCAATTGTTATGAATTGAGTAAAAGTGCTAATCACATTACAACCTTCCCTAAGATCCACAAAAGGCCAATTCACTTTTATTATGATGACTTTATGGCTTAACCATTGATAAACGATGCACTAAATGGATGGTATAGTCCATGGATCTCTTTCGATTTGGACTGAGCAGTTACTATCTCTCTTAACTGTTTATGTCATAACATGTGGGAAGCAGGCAGATTGTAACTCCAGAAGACAGCCCTCCAGATGACTATCTTACACGCTAATGTGATAAGTAATAACATACAGCAAATTATAGCAGTGGCCATTTTTGGTTAATGTACTAAGAATATATTTGTACTGTGTAAACACCTTGCACATTTGTACTAGAGAAGGAGCTCTCACAGTATTTCTGATCTGCCATGGGAGCTCATGAATCGGTATTGCTGATCTGCCATGGGAGCTCATGAATGGGTTTTGCTGATCTGCCATGGGAGCTCATGAATCGATATTGCTGATCTGCCATGGGAGCTCATGAATGGGTTTTGCTGATCTGCCATGGGAGCTCATGAATGGGTATAGCTGATCTGCCATGGGAGCTCATGAATCGGGATTGCGGATCTGCCGTGGAGCTCATGAATGGATATTGCTGATCTGCCATGGGAGCTCATGAATCAGGATTGCTGATCTGCCATGGGAGCTCATGAATCGGGATTGCTGATCGGCCATGGGAGCTCATGAATGGATATTGCTGATCTGCCATGGGAGCTCATGAATCGGGATTGCTGATCTGCCATGGGAGCTCATGAATCGGGATTGCTGATCTGCCATGGGAGCTCATGAATCGGGATTGCTGATCTGCCATGGGAGCTCATGAATCGGGATTGCTGATCTGCCATGGGAGCTCATGAATCGGGATTGCTGATCTGCCATGGGAGCTCATGACTCCAGTGAGCCGGAAAGAACTCCTGTACAGAAAAGAAGAAGATTTCCAGGCACTCCAGAGGTCTTAGTGAGATGTAAAATGCGTTTGTTAAAGGAATAATCCATGGGTATCCTACATGTGTTTTCATTTTAAATAAACCAGTTCGGTAGTATTAGATAACCTTTACAAAAAATGTTTTTTAATTCAACTCTTAATGCTATTTTTAATGAGTTTTAATAAACTGAACATCCTTTGATTCCTATATAAGGATTTAGCACTTCCCCAGCAGTGCAAGATCTTTGTAACACTTTCCTGTTTGTGATAGTTTGTTGCCAATATTCCCAGCAGTTTGAGCTGCAAAGTGTAACAATAGATAGTGTTAGCTTAGTAATATCAGGATACATTGTAGCTGCTGAGTTACACTGGCTGAAGGATTGATTGAAACGGAAAGGCAGCCATTTAGTGAACCCTGGGACGCAGGATCTTTGCTGATCGATCACGGGAGAACCAATCGATCGGCAGCGTGGGCAATTCGTTTTCAATAAAGTTAATCAAAAGTTGCATATATTAAAAAAAAAAAAAAAAAAAAAGAAAGATAGAAGAAAAAAAAAACTAAGTGCCACTCGGATTGCCTCTTTATATTAGGATGTGATTTATATATCACTAAGACCATGGGAGTGCATGAATATCTCTTCTTGTTTACTAAGAATATATTGCACATTTTTTGTGCATCAAAATGTTAACATGAAAAATACAAACCTTTTATCATTTGTGCATAGTATGTATACAGACTTCATACATACAATGCAAAACTTGTGTTCAATTATTTTTGACGCGTTGCATACCTGATTGATAGAATTAATTCAAACAGAATAATGTGTATTTTTAAAAAAAAAATCTATAAGTACTGTTAGTAACAATACATTATTACTGTGATATTATTTATCATAGCCATACTGTTAAATGAATACATTACGTTCCAATATATATTTTAGTTGATCCACAGCAACTTCCCTCTGCGCTAAAACTATTAATTGTCATATTAGGGTTAAAGCCAAGTTTAACTTGGCCCGTGATTTTGACGCACTTTCTCCGTATTTTTGGGCGCACAGAAACATTTTATTGTTAGTACATACCATAATCATCTGTACGCCAAGCGCAGTCCATTTCTGTGTGCCAAAAAAAGAAAGAAAAAATAAATCATTTTTGATGCTGTTGGCGCATATTGAGTAATCTGAGCTTAGCACACAGGTGCAAACAAGCACAAGTCAAGTTTCCTTTTCTGTGTGCCAATTTTGCACCATAATGTCAGGTTTTTTTTGTTGTGGATTTTTAGTACATAGGCCTCAAAGTGATTTAGTAATCATTCAAATAACTAGGTGAGCCAGGATGGAAAGATGGAACCAGAAGTTGGTATTGGAAGATGACTGTGACATGGTTTAGTCGAAGAAGGTAGACTGAAGCTAGGCAGTATAGAGGGTGAAAGCGCTACCCTGGGAAGAAATAGATAAGAATTAGCCTAGGAAGAGAGACACTGGAGTTACTCTGTGAAGGAGACAGGAGATACTTTGGGACATAGGGTTATATTCCATATGCGCTCGGACAAGTTACAGAAAGGGTTAATATTAGTCCATCACACATCGGAAAGTCCGCAGGTGAAGCACCGGGGAAGGTGGATGCTCTCTCTTCAAAAAGTGTTCCCCACCACTGCTTGTAGTACCAGAAAAACAGGAGAGGACACACACCATATCCAGATGCAATTCCTGCACCCGTTTGATCAAAATCAACTTCCCCTTGCATCATATGTGACCTTACTCTATGATAAATCGGTTGCCCTCTCTTGCTCTGGTTCTGGTTTTGCAGCTGGGAAACTGTAGTAAATAACCCTGTTTAATACATAAACCCAGCATTTCTCTGACAAACCTGGTGCTGTGTATTACCCAAATTTTTGCCACCCTAGATCTTTCGCGCTGGCTGTTTTGCAGTTCGTAGACTAGATCTTCATAAATACCACCCACAAGTATTTGTGGTTTTAAGTGGTTGAGTTTTTTTTTAAATTATGTACAAAATGCGGCTTCACTACAAATACTTTGACACATACTCACTCATTAAATCCCAAATGTTGCTTCCGTGCCCTTTTCTCTCGCAGATTAAGTCAGTTTAACCTCATTACATTTCAGTAGTATATTGTATGTGGATTTTAACAACACACAATCACCCCAGTGACTGCAAATGTCCTTGTGCATTTGCAATGAGCTATTTGCCTGAAGTGGCATAAAGGCATTGAAAGAAATAACACAGTCTTGTCTCTGATTGTCTCACCTCCGCAGAACAATGAGACAATTTCACACTCCATTAAGCCTCTAATTAACAGAATAAAATATTAGTACACAAGCTGAAGTCTGTAATTAGGTAAACTTGTCTACATTACAGCGTTTGGCACAGGCTACCTTCTGTTCGGAGCAAAAGAAGTTATGAAGGAGACATACTGACACCAAATCAATGGAGTCTAAGTGTTTGCAAACAAAGGGAATCAATCACAAGATATTGAGTAAGGGGCTTTGGGGTATATCAGAGGTCTCATACTCAGTCCTCAAGGGCCACCAACTAGCCAGCTTTTATGGATGTCCCTGCTTCAGCACAGGCAGCTCAATCAGTGGCCTCCTCAGCGGCTCAATCAATCGCCTGTGCTGAAGCAGGGATATACATAAAAGCTGGTCTGTTTGTGACCTGTGAGGACTAAGTTAGAGACCCCTGGGGTACATCCTTAGAAGCGTGTTCCATTTTTAACGCAACGTTATCTATTTGTAACATATCGATATCCATAACGCACATCCCCGAAGGTGCCGAGTGCTTCGATCTTCAGCTATTGCCCTCAAAGATAAGGGAATAATATATTTTAACAGATTTTAAGGCGTACTCATATGCAAATCGTATGGTAATCAGCAGTTTACTTAATAACGGAGCCCCTCAGACCTCAGTTAATGTTAGCGCATGCTAATAACGCTGCAGAGCGTAGCACCTTCCGAAAGCCGCCCTTACTTCCATCCAGGCCCTGATCATCACTGACTCATTTCTTGGAATAAATGTCCCCCTTCATTTATTTTCATTGTACGTTGATATAAAATGAAACATGAATGAATATTGTTGAGGTATGTATGAATTTACATTATTGTACACCCATACTTCATACAGTTATTATTGCATTGTACAGCATATTATTAAGTGAAAAAGTTAATGTGTAAAAATGATACATTTCTCAATATTGTAACAAGAATTGCAGTAGCTTTTGGTAACGCACATGAAAATATCCGTTAATAGTGCTACCTTAATAGAATTATTATTATTATTATTTTGGGATGTACTCATATTGGGATGTATTCATTATATTGGGATGTATTCATTATATTGGGATGTATTCATTATATAGGGATGTATTCATTATATAGGGACGTCAATTATTTGACCCTACGGCAACATAAGCATCTCTTTTAAAATAGATCTGCATCAAATATCAGAATGTGTATAACACATTTGTTACAATCTGATTTAGTGCCAATAAGCACTTTATAGGACCTTAAAGCCCTCAAAATGACAACAGAGTGTGTATGTATAAACAAACCTTTATTTTATTTTGATAAAATCTAAATGTTTTGTAAAAAAAAAAAAAAAAAAAAAAACCAGCACAGCAATAAAATTTTGCACGAGGGAGACTGATAAGAGACTGATAAGCTCCTCTGTTCAGCACAGTGAATGTCCGTTTGCCATCAGAAAGGTTCCTTGTATATAAAGGAGGTGTATACACCAGGATTTCTCTCACTGTGGCTGATGAAAGGAATTAGAACCTTATGACATCATCTCTAGGTTCAGCAAGTAAATGTTTGTGGTTGCTTAACCTAAGCCCCTCGTCCCCACTGCTCTTGGCTGAGCGCGCAGCGCGAACAAGATACGGGAATGTGGGCCGGCGCCAGTCAGTGCGCGGACATGATCAAGGCGAGTTGGCGACTGCATTTTGGAAAGTCAGGAAAGGTGACTTTTGGCACGGTGGCCGAGCAATGGCCGCGTCTCAGCCAATGAGGGCGAACCAGGCGGATGACATCATGGCCGCGCAACCCACCACCCCGTCGCGAGTGATCTGAAGTCCTGAGATCGCTCGGCTGCAGGCCACCAGCGCCGATAGGCGCTCCATTGCTCGCACGCGCGGCCTAAGGCCTTGCCCCCGCTGCATGTGGCGGACGCTGCGCTCACCAGAGCCCTCCCCGCAACGGCGCCAGGCCCGCTGCGAGGGGGGGCCACAGCGCTCGCGCGAGAGCTACTCCTGCTCTCAATAGAATTGAGAGCAGGAACTCGCGTCGAGCGGCTAGGCACGCCCCCGGTGGTTCAGCCAATGAGGGCGAACCTGCCGGGTGACGTCATGGCCGCGCCCCCGTCACTCCTCCGGCACGCCCCCCCCGGTCTCTCATCCTGCAGTGAGCTGCAGACCGGGGAATCGCCGGAACGCGCAGCCGAAAGCGCGGGCGCGCATTAGAGCGCCGTGACCGGGGCCTTAGCCTAATGGTTATTGTCCCCCATGCAAAATCTAGGGCAGAAAAAACTGCCCCAGATGAAAAATCTATTTCTAAAAGAAGTAATTAGACCCATTTTTGAGCGCGAAGCTGCAACATCCAATGCATCCATTCCCCCGTTCCCCCATTCCCCTGTGACTTTGCAGCATAAGGCAGCAAAAAAAGATCCAAAGTAGGGACGTTAGTTGTGTGCTTTGAAAAAAATTAAAAATAAATTACAAATATTAAATGATCATTCTTAAAGATTGTGCTTTATTTCGAACACACGCACCGTTTTATTTTATGTGTAGTATGTTTCTTCTTCTCGGCTTCAGTTATCTTATTTTAAAAGGGTCCGTTTACTAAAGTCTCCGCGCTGCAAAACAGGGCCAACAAAAAGCACCAGATTATCAAAGATTAGGAATCCTTTTAAAAGTCATTTGATTTTTTTTCTTTAATAAATCTGGCAGTTTTGCCCCAGTTTTGCAGTGGGAGATTAGTAAAGAGCACCCTATAATTCAAACATTTCCCCATGAATGTCATACAATATAGATTGCCACGCCTTTGCCACTCCCTTCTATTGACTCATACGGTATGTGCTCTTTTTATTATACAATGTTATTACCCTTTCTCTCACATTGTACTGCGCTGCGGAATATGTTAGCGCCATACGAATATAATATAGCAGTAATGTGAACTTGGTGAGCCCTGCACCCCTTATTACACCACACGCATGCAGCATGCCAACAGGGTTTTTACACCAAACGCATGCAGCATGCCAACAGGGTTATTTCACCACACGCATGCAGCATGCCGGCAGGGTTGTTTCACCACAAGCATGCAGCATGCCAGCAGGGTTGTTTCACCACACGCATGCAGCATGCCAACAGGGTTATTACACCACACGCATGCATGATGCCAGCAGGGTTGTTTCACCACACGCATGCAGGATGCCAACAGGGTTATTACACCACACGCATGCATGATGCCAGCAGGGTTATTACACCACACGCATGCATGATGCCGGCAGGGTTATTACACCACACGCATGCATGATGCCAGCAGGGTTATTACACCACACGCATGCATGATGCCGGCAGGGTTATTACACCACACGCATGCATGATGCCGGCAGGGTTATTACACCACACGCATGCATGATGCCGGCAGGGTTATTACACCACATACATGCAGAATACCAGCAGGGGTATACATTACATGCATGCAGGATGCCAGCAGGGTTATTCACCACACTCCTGATACCGGCAGGGTTATTACACCACACGCATGCAGGATACCAGCAGGGTTATTACACCACACGCATGCAGAATACCAGCAGGGTTATGCATTACACGCATGCAGAATACCAGCAGGGTTATTACACCACACGCATGCAGAATACCAGCAGGGTTATGCATTACACGCATGCAGAATACCAGCAGTGTTATTACACCACACGCATGCAGAATACCAGCAGGGTTATACACCACACTCATGCAGAATGCCAGCAGGGTTATACATTACATGGATGCAGGATGCCAGCAGCGTTATTACACCATGTGCATGCAGGATGCCAGCAGTGTTATTACACCATGTGCATGCAGGATGCCAGCAGCGTTATTACACCATGTGCATGCAGGATGCCAGCAGCGTTATTACACCATGTGCATGCAGGATGCCAGCAGTGTTATTACACCATGTGCATGCAGGATGCCAGCAGCGTTATTACACCATGTGCATGCAGGATGCCAGCAGTGTTATTACACCATGTGCATGCAGGATGCCAGCAGGGTTATTACACCATGTGCATGCAGGATGCCAGCAGTGTTATTACACCATGTGCATGCAGGATGCCAGCAGTGTTATTACACCACACGCATGCAGAATACCAGCAGGGTTATACACCACACGCATGCAGAATGCCAGCATGGTTATACACCACACTCATGCAGAATACCAGCAGGGTTATACACCACACTCATGCAGAATGCCAGCAGGGTTATACATTACATGGATGCAGGATGCCAGCAGCGTTATTACACCATGTGCATGCAGGATGCCAGCAGCATTATTACACCATGTGCATGCAGGATGCCAGCAGGGTTATGCATTACACGCATTCAGGATGCCAGCAGTTTTAATACACCACACACATGCAGAATTCCAGCAGGGTTATTACACCACGTGCATGCAGGATGCCTGCAGGGGTATACATTACATGCATGCAGGATGCCAGCAGGGTTATACATTACACGCATGCAGGATGCCAGCAGATTTAATACACCACACACATGCAGAATACCAGCATGGTTATTACACCACGTGCATGCAGGATGCCTGCAGGGGTATACATTACATGGATGCAGGATGCCAGCAGCGTTATTACACCATGTGCATGCAGGATGCCAGCAGTGTTATTACACCATGTGCATGCAGGATGCCAGCAGCGTTATTACACCATGTGCATGCAGAATACCAGCAGGGTTATACACCACACTCATGCAGGATGCCAGCAGGGTTATTACACCATGTGCATGCAGGATGCCAGCAGTGTTATTACACCATGTGCATGCAGGATGCCAGCAGTGTTATTACACCACACGCATGCAGAATACCAGCAGGGTTATACACCACACGCATGCAGAATGCCAGCATGGTTATACATTACATGGATGCAGGATGCCAGCAGCGTTATTACACCATGTGCATGCAGGATGCCAGCAGGGTTATTACACCATGTGCATGCAGGATGCCAGCAGCGTTATTACACCATGTGCATGCAGAATACCAGCAGGGTTATACACCACACGCATGCAGAATACCAGCAGGGTTATACACCACACTCATGCAGAATACCAGCAGGGTTATACACCACACTCATGCAGAATGCCAGCAGGGTTATACATTACATGGATGCAGGATGCCAGCAGCGTTATTACACCATGTGCATGCAGGATGCCAGCAGCATTATTACACCATGTGCATGCAGGATGCCAGCAGGGTTATGCATTACACGCATTCAGGATGCCAGCAGTTTTAATACACCACACACATGCAGAATTCCAGCAGGGTTATTACACCACGTGCATGCAGGATGCCTGCAGGGGTATACATTACATGCATGCAGGATGCCAGCAGGGTTATACATTACACGCATGCAGGATGCCAGCAGATTTAATACACCACACACATGCAGAATACCAGCATGGTTATTACACCACGTGCATGCAGGATGCCTGCAGGGGTATACATTACATGCATGCAGAATACCAACAGGGTTATACATTACACGCATGCAGAATGTCAGCAGGGTTATTACAGCACACGCATGCAGGATACCAGCAGGGTTATTCATTACACGCATGAAGGATGCCAGCAGGATTATGTAGCAAAGTCTTTTGTTAGCAAAGCGTAGGTTAAAAAAACATATGTATCAACGTAAAGGTCTCATTGAAAACAATAACGTTTATTACTATTTGATAAATCTGCTGCTATTTGTATATTGCAGTTTTGCAGCCCACAGACTGCAATACATGAGGGGGTGATATAGAAACGCTGAAATGTGGCACAAATGCATATACATAGCAGGTTTTGCTGAGGTTTTCCCATCACCTTTTAGACTTTTTGGGGGCCTATTGTATGTACTAAATGCATATTCAATATGGCGGGAGCAGAAGCGCTCACAGATAAATTGTAATCCTGCCACGGGTGTTTGGAAAATGCTGGTTTGCGGTGCCAGGAATCGCACTCACGTGGCCGTTTTCAGGGTGTTTATTGTAGTGGAACAACCCCAGTAACCCACTCTGAACGTACCTGGGAGCGCGACTCCTTCTCTCCACCGAGATCATTTTCTAAATGTTTGTGTGGGTCAAAATATAAGTACTAAACCCACACAAAACGTACGTGGCAGGAAGGCCGGCTCGTGGCTCTGTGGGTATGATGCATAGATCGTTGTTTAAAATGAATTTTGACGCTTTGCATTATGTTGAATACGTTATTTATACAATTTAAATGGAAATGGAATTGTGTGTATATATTTTTTTATTTTTTTAGCTCGTTTTAGTAATGAATTATTAGTGTAATATTTTTTATAATAGCCAAACTGTGAAAAGAATACATATTGCTAAGCTATATATAATAAAACACTGGTGCTGCGTCAAATACATTTTTGGTTGACACAGAGCAACTTAATTCTGCGCTAAAAATATAACCAGAATTTTGAGGATTTCCGCCAGGTTCAACTTGACGATTTCGATGCACCTTCTACTTTTTAGATTACATACCATTAAGATTTGTGTGCCGAGCTCCTTCCATCTCCGTGTCTCACAAAATGTGACTGAAATTATTTTTCGCACCAAAGGCCCTCATTGATGAAAACAAATTAGGTTTGTACATAGGTACAAATGCAATTACATTTGAGATTTTTGTGCGTCAATTTATGCCACAAAATAGCGACGCTTAGTACAGAACGTCAGCCTCTTAGTGCGGCAGCGGCGGTTTCATTGTCTGCAAATGACTAGAGGGAATGCGATTTGCACAGATTCGGTGATTCCCCCAACGCAATAATTAAGATCAATTAATAGTAACTATGGCTTGTCAGTAGTAGCCTACTCATATCGTCAAGGGCTACCAACAGATCAGGTTTTCAGGATATCCCTGCTTCAGTATAGGTGGCTCAATCCATCGAAGACAGCCCCTGATTGAGTATCCTGCATTGAAGCAGGGATATCTTGAAAACCTGACCTGTTGGTGGCCCCCTGAGAACTAGAGTTGACTACCCCCGACTTAAGTGTTTTCGCTTGTTAATGTAGGAGTCTGGACTACTTCTCACCACCAGATCTAAAAAAAAAATCAAGTCAAACGTCTTTTCTATCAGGATCATAAACCCAGACCCCGGCAAACGTGAGAAGAAACGGCAAAGAAAGTAACTTGGCAGACTTCTTTCACTATGATGTACAGAGATAAAATGCATTTGTAAAAGTTTAAGTGGTTCTCTCCCGCCCTCCCCCCACCCCTCCCCCCTCCCAAATCCGATTCCCTACAAAGCGTTTTGCTAACCTTCAAGGACTAACAATGTTGCCGCTGAAATATCGCCGGACTGCGAAAGAGAAATGGTGTCGGCCCTGTGTATAATCTGGTGATTTTAAAGAATTTTGAGCCCGATTTATGATTTTTTTTAGCATTAAGCGAATCTAGTGATTTTAGAGAATTTAGCAAAATAGCGTATTAAGACTAAATTACAATCCACCGTGACCTCATGCTTGGAGAATCACAAGTGAACACACATATCGTTAATCGTGACTCAATATGAAAATATGTTACCGGGTTCGCACGTCTCTAATAGTGTACGTAGGGTTCTCCCCAAACCAAATCCTTTTCACCGACTGCTTATCGAGACCTGGGAGGGGGTCTGCGCTTCAGCTTTGGTGTCTAAAAGAAATGTGATTGGCACCATATGAATGACGAGAATAAATGCTGTTGTAGGATGTGTCGCTTCTTTGCGCTATAATTGGGCTAAAAAACGCTTCCTACTTAAAGCTGACGAAGAAAACCCAACGCTGCATCCTTAACCAAAAGTACTGTTCTTCACGCATGCTATTTCCACAGTTGCGCCAGCATGCAATCATAACCCCCCCAGCCTAATTTCTTCCCACTGGCTCTACAAACTCCTAATATTGTGTGGGACTAACGCACAGGGAAAGGGCGCACGGCTTAATACACAGGCGCTGCCTGTCGCAGGCGGGGTGCTGCACGATTTGTGATCAAATAAGCCCCTTTGGGTTGATATTTACTGATACGTAGACCTTGCTGGTACATTAGAGACTACAAGGGTTATTTGCCGAATGCTTGCAGCTGCAAAACGAGGCCAAAAATATAGCACATGGGGAGTTACGGAAAACAGTTTCCCTGCTGCAAAACTGGGGCAAAAAGATAAAGTTCATTACATTGAATGGGATTTTGGGGGTTTAATAAATTGGATGCTATTTTTTGGCTTCAAATCCAGCCGATGTGGGAACCCCCCAAATTTACCAAAGAAGAAAATCTTGTTAGTTTCAATGGGGTTTTTTAAATTTTTTGATAAATGCAGGGACGTTTTTTTAAGTCTCCGGTTTTTTATCCAGAAGACTTTAAGAAATGACGAGTGTTGTTTTAAATTTTGTTTTTGGGGTGTGTTTATCAAAGTACCGAGGTTGCAAAACGGGGAAATTGCCTCAGATTTCTGAAAGATATTCAGGGTAATGAAGTTTTATTTTTTAATTTGATGCTATTTCTCGCTCCAATTTGTAGCTGGGAGGGAGCGGGGGGTGGGAAGCAGGTTGGGGGTGAGGGAAAGCAGGGTGGGAGGGAGTGGGAGCATGGTGGGAAGGAGCGGAGGTAGGGGGAGCAGGTTGGGAGGGAGTGGGGGTGTGGGGGATCAGAGTGGGAGGGGGTAGGAAGGAACGGGGTGAGGCGGATTAGGGAGGGAGGAAGTGGGAGCAGGATGGGAGGGAACATTGGTAGAGGGGAGCGGGGGATCAGGGTGGGGGAGTAGGAAGGAGCAGGGGTAAAGGGGAGCAGGGCTGAGGGGGAGAAGGGTGGGGGGGAGTGTGGGAGCAGGATGGGAGGCTGTGGGGGTGCAGGATGGGGGGAAAGGGTAGAGGGGAGTGGGCGATCAGGGTGAGGGAGTAAGAATGAGTGGGGTAAAGGGGAGCGGGGCTGAGGGGGAGCATGGTGGGAGGGATTGGGGAAGCAGGGTGGGTGGCTGTGGGGGTGCAGGATGGGAGGGAATGGGTGAGAGGGGGGGAGATTACACACCAAAATATCCTTCCTGCACACTGGTGTTATTTTCTTTTCCTTGTGCAACATAAGAATTTCTTGCTACATCAGATGCACATGTTTTCAGGAGTGAGACGTTAATAAATAAACCCCAAATATTTTAAATTATTTTTTTTCTGAGGGAACAGCAGAAAAGAGATTCAGTTCAAGGTGATAATTATTGCACACAGAGCACACACAGCACACACCGCACACAGCACAGAGCACATACAGCACATACAACACACAGCACACAGCACAGAGCACATACAGCACACAGCACACAGCACAGAGCACATACAACACACAGCACACACAGCACACACAGCACAGAGCACATACAGCACACACAGCACACAGCACATACAGCACACACAGCACACACAGCACACACAGCACACACAGCACATACAGCACAAAGCACATACAGCACAGAGCACAGAGCACATGCAGCACATACAGCACATACAGCACAGAGCACATACAGCACACAGCACAGAGCACATAGCACACACAGCACATACAGCACAGAGCACATACAGCACACACAGCACACAGCACATACAGCACAGAGCACATACAGCACAGAGCACATACAGCACACAGCACATACAACACACAGCACACAGCACAGAGCACAGAGCACACACTGCACACAGCACAGAGCACACAGCACACACAGCACACATACAGCACAGAGCACACACAGCACAGAGCACACACAGCACAGAGCACTCACAGCACAGAGCACATACAGCACAGAGCTCATACAGCACAGAGCACATACAGCACACAGCACATAGCACATACAGCACACAGCAGAGCACACACCGCACACAGCACAGAGCACACAGCACATACAGCACACATACAGCAAAGAGCACACAGCACACAGCACACACAGCACAGAGCACAGAGCACACACCACACAGAGCACACAGCACACATACAGCACAGAGCACACACAGCACACACAGCACACACAGCACACACAGCACAGAGCACACACAGCACAGAGCACATACAGCACAGAGCACTCACAGCATACACAGCAAATTCTGCCCAGTTTTATTGTAATGTAATTCAATAGGTATCTGAGCATTTGCCTTGAATTTAAAAGCACTACGCAATTGACATCAAAAGCAATTATTGCAACAATGAAATAAAGAAGGCACGCCACTGATGTTGTGGGCGCTTTTACTTACACCTTATGTTTGTTTAAGGCGCTGAAGCCAATTCACATATTGGTATTAGATAGGTTTCAGTTTAGGCCTGTCCTGTTATTGAACATGTAACTTGTAGTAGGAGAGTCTGTATCATACACACAAGCACAGGTTTTATCCAGCAAGAGAGGGGTCACAATACTGAGTGATATGCTCCAAAGAATGAAAAGGGCAGAACTGAAACCCATGTACATATTGCAATAATAATAATAAAAAATACCTTGAGGAATTAAATTATACGAAAATAAAATTTATATTTAAAACGAAACTAAATCGTGTAGGAATAAAACGTGTCTCATAACCAGATTGTAATTATTGTCAATGCTTGAGATGGATAAATATATATATATATATTATAACCATTTTAAAAGTGAAGTGAGGCTTGTAAAGATCTATTTGCCCTTGTATTGTCACTTTCAGTTTCAGTACTTTATGATACTTACAAATAATTAAAGTGATGCCCTCGGATGTTGAATATAAAATGAAGACCAAATATAATCTCCCGAACCCTTTTGGTATTACCGATCATTTAAACACCAGCACAAATAGTTTACAAAGTATTATTATCAACACTGTTTTTTTTAAACAATCTCATTCCTGATCAATTATTTTCCCCCATCCCTATGTGTATGATGTTAATATATAAATAGCCATAAAATAAATAAAACATTAAAAACAAAACCTTGTCTTTGCATTACCCACGTGTTGCTAGTATACATGTATTTATTTTATTAATCAATGCATCACAAAGCTTTGCATGAGACTTCACTATAAATATAAAGAAGGTGGGATGGGGGATTATCAGACTTTTTTTTTAAAGGTATTAGGATCTTCATATAATCAGAGTATCATTCAAATCATATTCGCTTCGTTTTTACCCATGTAAATGCAAAAAGTGGATATGTTGGGAAGCGAGAAGAATCGGATCATTCCTGCACTGAAAGTCTTAGTCATGTGGAAGGGAGATTTCATGTTTATTCGGCCACAGTTGGGACCTTC
The DNA here is from genome assembly GCF_040206685.1 of Ascaphus truei. Taxonomy (NCBI): domain Eukaryota; kingdom Metazoa; phylum Chordata; class Amphibia; order Anura; family Ascaphidae; genus Ascaphus; species Ascaphus truei. The sequence continues at coordinate 396,426,446 of NC_134486.1, forward strand.
AATAGTTCCCAACACTAAATTAAAACTACCAAACCAATCCTACAACATAGCAGTGTCCGAAAAGAAGGGGAAATAAACCAAACGCTTCCACAGCACAAGTTTATAGTAACACTTCCCTATATCAATAAGGCTCAATATTTGGTTTGTTTGTAACTTTTCTGTATAAAAAAAAAGAATCTCAAGCAACAACAACACAAAGTAACACACTAGTTAAATGTGTATTGTTCTGATGATTTGCCTCAGTAGTGTTGATTGTAACAACATTGAGCCAGGCCGTGCAGTTCTAATAATTCACACCAACCTGCTTGGCATTACAAGCTGTATAATGATACCATGCCCTGTGCCACCTTGGCATGCAATGACATTGTAGTTCATTGGCAGTGTGGTAGGGGAAGCAGGTTTGCTGAACCCATACTTGTGGTGTAGGTAAAACAATGTAAGGGATCTCCAGGTCTTACCTATATTAGGGTGTCGTGAAGCTCCAGGCCCCCCCCTAGTCTGCAAGTTGTGCAGCATGGGGCTGTCGAATGGAGAAGCAGTCCAAGCAGTGCCCATGTCTGGGCTCACATAAGATGGGTAAGGGCTGGAGTAGGAGGCACTCAACCCCCTGCTGTATTGCTCTCTTCCATTGGCCGAGATGGCCAGGGGGCTGCTGTAAGATACCTCTCTGGAGGTGGCCGCAGTGATGGGGGGACTGGGAGAGAAGGTGAACCGGGGGGACATCGGAGGATGGGATGATCCAGGGTTGTAGGCTGAGGGCTCGGCTCCAGCCTGTGCCCACATGTTGTGGTTGGGCACTGGGCTTCCTTGCTGAGATGAGCCGTTGCCCTGGAGGTAAGGCAAACTAGGGATCATGGGGGTGACCCTGGTTGTAGGTACATAGACAGGAGAGGTAGCAGCAGCACTGTGCATGAAGCTTCCAGCCCCCTCATAGGATGGGGGGCCATGGTTGGCAGCCATGGCTATACTCTGGTACATCCTTGCAACTCCAGCTACAGCTGTTTCAATTGCCACCAGAGGATCCAAATGGCTGATCTTGCTATGTTCTTCACAAATATCCTATCTCAAGGGAAGTACTAAGGATGTCTACAGTATCTCAGGTGGAATCCAAGATCTCCTCCAAGGAAGGCCACAGATAAGTCCAGAGGCAACGGTCAGTTCAGAAGGTCACATCCCGCATCTTCTCCCTCCAAGTGTATTCTGAGGAGGCCCCTCCCCTGGATATGCTATTTATACCTCACACCTACAAGTAAGAAGCAGAAGAAGAATGAATGAGAGAGGACTAACTAAGCACACATTACCCCTGTGGATGAAATAACGAGGTTAGAGTAGGGTCTCTGGAGGTGAGAGACACCGCATTGTTTCAATCTGGGGCTAAAATCTCTGTCTACTTGTCCCTCAACTTTCCCCTTTGTTTTGCAAATGTTCCCAAAGTCAACATTAGCGTTTGATCCCAGGAGAAGAAATCGCATCAGATTCCTGGCGCACTGCATTTAATCAAATTAACTAGGAATAAAAGGATCGCCATCCCCCCCTTTCTACAATAAAACTGCATGAGGAAAGTTGACAAATATGCAATGTAAGTGGCCAGAACGATATGATCAAATAGTCTTAAACTGTAATAACCTTAATAGGGGTTTCATGTGTATAGATTTATGTTTATACGTTAAGTGTTTTTTCCTTATGTAACATACGCAATATATATATATATATATATTATATATATTATATTATATATATATATATATATATATATGTAAATATATATATACACAGACACATGCGCTTATAATAATAATAATAATATTTTTTAGCATGTTCTTGTATAGTGCTGCTTGTTTTACGTAGTACTAATAATAATAATAATTAATAAACAAACACGTCTGAAACAGTTAAAAACACACTTTCAAGTAAAAAAAGTTTAGAATGTAGGGTTTTGGTTCAGATCTGCTATTCCATTGTCCACTAGTTATCCAACTGGAAGGAAAAGGTAGAAGTATTTGAGGTTAATACGGTGTTAGAAAAGTTAATGAATGCATACCTTCATAATATAGCAATGCAATAAAGAAAACATATCGAATATAGCTACAGTGTTGATCATTTGGTCATATATTATATAATAGAAAATGTGTGAGATAGAAAATAATAAATCGATAATATCAATGCAACAGAGAAATATTATACAGTCTATATATGAATTCAATTAAGAACTATGAAATATAATATACCTATAGTGATGTTCTATTATATATATAGAAGATATATATTATACATACATATATATATATATATATATATATATATATATATATATATATATATATATAAAATAGAATATATATAGATATTTTCTATCTCACACATTTTCTATTATATAATATATGACCAAATGATCAACACTGTGTTGATCATTTGGTCATATATTATATAATAGAAAATGTGTGAGATAGAAAATAATATATCGATAATATCAATGCAGTCTATATATTATACAGTCTATATATGAATTCAATTAAGAACTATGAAATATAATATACCTATAGTGATGCCCTAATAGGACATCACTATAGGTATATTATATTTCATAGTTCTTAATTGAATTCATATATAGACTGTATAATATTTCTCTGTTGCATTGATATTATCGATATATTATTTTCTATCTCACACATTTTCTATTATATAATATATGACCAAATGATCAACACTGTAGCTATTAATACACACACACACGCACAAATAGATAGATAGATTGATATATATATATATATATATTGATATATTGGTTATATAAATCTATCTATTTGCGCGTGTTATATATATATATATATCTGTGTGTGTGTGTGTGTGTGTGTGTGTGTGTGTGTGTGTGTGTGTGTGTGTGTGTGTGTGTGTGTGTGTGTGTGTGTGTGTGTGTGTGCGTGCAACGCATTGAAAGCACTCACCCAATACACACATTCGCTACAATTGTGATGGTTGTCTCCGAATTTAACACACGCTTAAGTAACTTTGCAGTTAAAGGCCATACAAGTTAACGAAAGGGACAATGATACATATCAAAAGATAATAAAGATGATATCATGTCACTGTCCTCCCTCCCACACTGTACTGCGCTGCAGAATATGTTGGTGCCATACAAATAAAAGAGAATAATAATATTAATAATAATAATAACACATGTTGTTTTGTTGAGGGACGGGTGCTGTGGTGATTATAATGGTCAGGTCTGAGTTACAGTTTATTAAAAGGACCATAATAGCAGTTATATGTAAGAAAAACATGAAAAAAATATCTCTAGGAAGTCCCCAAAACAAAATATTAGTGGGCTCTTTGATAATAAATGTGAGGGGGGGGGGAAGACAGATAATTAAAAAAGACATCATGTCTGCTCCCTTATTATGCTGGATACGTTATTTATACTTGTAAAGTTAAGTGTAGGGGAATGTGATTTTAATGTAATTCAGAGAGCCCCTAATGTACATTTCAATATGGGGTCAATGCAGTAGGTTAGACTCATAGAATAAAAAGGGCAATACTGCAAAAAATTGTGTAATAACAGTGTAATAAATACTGCACTCAAAATATACTTTAGACACAAGAATTATAATATTACAAATATAAACCAATTCTGATCTGACTTTTTTCATAACAGAATAAGCATTGACATATCATGGGTTGCCTATTTAAATAAAGACATGTTCAGAATTGTATATTTATTTTAGCAATAAGTATAATTATCCAGATATGGTCAAATGGTTAAATCCACAAGCACTGATTCTGCCTCTTACAATGGTCAGCAGTTACAAAAGAAATAGGAACTTTTTCTTAAAAGTCTTCTTGCAAATAAACCGTCCCAAAACATTATCCCCCAATAGATCAGGTTATGTAGTCTGCATTTATATTTCCACAGCTAGAAATAATAACAATTCAGAAAAGGCAGTCGGCTTCTCAGACAACTAGAGAATTATTTTCAAATGTTAAAATGATATTGAATCGTTTCCATTTCAAGTAGTTAATGAAATATAACGACATCAAAACATATTTACGAACACAAAATAACTAACTATGAACACAATACATTTCCTTTTTAATCACTTTATTTTTAATATGCTCAACGTATAAATATACACACACGCGCCTGATGTTTATTTACCAATATATATATAAAGTTATATATAAATATATATATATATATTATACATTTAAATATGTATACATATGTATGTATTTATATATATATATCAATTGCCTTTTGCATATATTTATACATGATATAAATATATCATGTATAAATATATGCAAAAGGCATCATATACGTATATAAATACATACATATGTGTACATATTTAAATGTATTATATATATATATATATATATATATATATATATATATATATATATATATATATATATATATATATATATATATATATATATATACTATATACATTTAAATATGTACACATATATATGTGTGTGTGTAATATATATATATATATATATATAAATATATATATATATATGCTGTTCTATGTAAGTTCACACACATTGACAGAGCTGCAGAACAAGTTTGTGAGGTGTTATTCGGGGCTTCTTTGGCCAGAAAGAATGGCTACTCACCTATACTAGTAAGTCCTGGCTGCGGTCACTGTAACAGGGCTATGATAGAGTTATCTTTGATTATTTAAACCTGACAAATACTATCACCCTGACACCCCCTCCGCCTCTCTCAGTGAGAATCTGGGCCGAAAAGCCAAAAGAGATAAGTCCATGATAACGTGAGATA